>NC_133621.1:225158393-225458393 GCF_048593235.1 Sminthopsis crassicaudata
ATAATTCTGATTTGGGAGTATTGTCCTTATGAGCTTTAGAAATCCAGTGAAATAACAGTAACTGGTGGCTTCAACTTTCACTATTTGGGATATCAATCAGCACCACACTGATTGAAGTCTGTTCCCCTCTGTTTTTGTGCCACCCACTTAAGATGAAATCAGAGGGCCAATACAATACAATATAATGCAATCCAGAAGGCTATACAATAGTGACAGGTATTTAGGATACCTTCTTGTCACATAAGATGCCTTTAAATGGTCTTATATATAAATCTATTAAACAGGAGTTCTGTATCTGGGTTTCATAGATTTCAAGGGGTCTTGAATTTGAAACTTATTATTTTGATAACTATATTTCAATATAATTGATTTCTTTTGTAATCCAATATATTTGATACAATGCATTTCAAAGCATTATTATGAGAAGGTAAGTAGAAATTTCTTAGAAGTCCATGACATGCACACACATATAAGAGAGAGAGAGAGAGAGAGAGAGAGAGAGAGAGAGAGAGAGAGAGAGAGAGAGAGAGAGAGAGAGAGAGAGAAGAGAGAGAGAGAGAGAGAGAGAAAGAGAGAGAGAGAGAGAGACAGAGACAGAGAGAGAGAGAGACAGAGACAGAGAGAGAGAGAGAGACAGAGAGAGAGAGAGACAGAGAGAGAGAGAGAGAGACTCTGCTATTAAATAAGAATGGGGGAAGTCTTGGGTAAAGAAAAGGCTAGATTTTTTAAAGTTCACATCCTTTTATATATCTTTCTGCTTCCCCACCCTCCAGATTGCTAATAAAAGGCCATTGTATAGCCCACTGTGGAATTGTATTTGACTTCCAACAATTACATATATTTTGTAAGTGCTAATAGTTCTGTGGTCACAAAAGGGGGAAGCAGGGAAAAAATACAAAGGAAAGCAAGAAAGAAGAGCCAGTTTGAAGGGATTTTATCTAATTTCATTTTAATTAGATCCTTTTTCTAACTGAGTTTCTAATTTTTCAATTAGCAATTAGCAGCTGCAACTCATTCTGAGCATCACGAGGTGCCAAAGACACTAATTACACCACAGGAGTAGGAGGCTGGAAATGAGAAATAAAATTATCCATGAATGTTATTAGAAGAAAGGAATGATTACTCTCCGTAATAATATACTGATGTGCGCCTAATTAGATTGAAGGATTCAGAGGGAAAAAATGAGATTTAAAAATGGATTACGTTTAGATGCCTTGAGGTCATAATTTTGCTATAAATATTGCTTTAAAGCATTTCACTTGAAAATAGAAAAGGGTGGCAAGTCTGATAGTGTTTATGTCAAAGTGTTCAGCAATGACCCTTATCTCTAGTGTAGAACAATCACCAACATCAATGACTTTGAAAATGCCAATTCTATTCCTACAAAGTGTCTGAGATTGCAAATACACTTATTCAAAGAGAAAAAAAAATCAAAGAATACTTAGGCAGAGGGAGAGCATGAAATGAACTGCACAGATTAAGGAATTCTTGGCTATTCAAATTATAGGTCTGGGGCTATTGACTCAGCTAGTTTCTTTCCTTTTCTGGTAGTATTTCAAGCAATACAACCAAGACAATTGGTTTTTGTCTATATTTCCAAGGCCTTGTTTAAGAATGATGCCAGTCAAGAATAAAGCAACTTCCTATTAACTAGGAAATTTCATCCAAAATCAGATCTTACCAAGTGCCAAAAAAAAAAAAAAAAAAAAAAAAAAAAAAAAAAAGACCTAACTTTATTATTTTGAATATCTAGAGAGAAAGATGCTTTAAATCTGAAGTTATACGTCTACCAAATTATGTTTTGTTTTGTTTTTGTTTTTGTTTTTGTTTTTGGAAAATAACACAGTAGATTGAGGGTTAGACTCAGTCAGGAAACCTGAATTCAAATCCTGTATCAAATATTTACTATCTGTGTGAACCTAGACAAGTAAGTCACTTAACTATTCCTAGACTCAGTTTCCTCACTGAAAAATGGTGATAATAAAACACTTTGCAGAATGTTTCCAGGATCAAATTAATTAATATATATATATATAAAATATAATATATATATATATATATATATATATATATATATATAATATAAAAGTGCTATCATCAAGGTTAGCTATTTGTATTAATATTACCACTGCTGCTACTACTACTAGCACTACTACTGCTGCTGCTGCTACTTACTATTATAGAATTTAAAGGTAGAAAAAATGTTAGGTCCACTCCTCTAATTTTGTGTGTTACTCTAATCATTATATGTCTAAATCATGGATAATCTAGAACTAGATCTAGAACTAAGTTACCTAGATCAATTTCTTCATTATGCATATGAAGAAATTGAGGGACTCAAGGAAGTTAAGCAGGTTACACAAAGTTGCACATGAAATAACTGGCCAGACTTATGTGATTCTCAATGGCACAAATCCCCAATACATTTGCAAATTTAATATCTTATATAATCCTTGTAACTATACTCAAATTCATCACTTAGTCAACTAGCATTTATTGAATACATAGTAGGTTTCAGGCACTAGACTTAGCACTGAGAATATGAAGAAAGGGGAAAAATAGTTCTCATTCCCATAAAACTCAGTCTAATTATTTTAGAGCAGCAATACTCCTGCTGAATCTTGAACACCAATATGATAGTTCACTCAGGTGTACCAGAGATATATAAATCCAAAAGGAGGTAGAAGAATACATTTAATTAAAAATGAACAAAAGTAAATAACAAGGCAGATAAATGAATAGCAGCATATTGTCTGCACTCATACACAAAAGGATTCGTTCAAATATATCTTGCAAGCTGAGGACTTTATTTTCATTATCATAAAAGGAAACCCAGGTTCTTCAATGTTAAGCAACTAGCCTATAATCACACAGCCACAATCCTTGATTCCAAAGCTAGAGTTTGCCTTACCAGATATAGGCAGGTAATGTCTGGGATACATTTTCCTTTTCTTTCAAATTACTCTGATGGAGTCTTATAATGAATGACCACATCCCCTGACAAAACCTGAAAGAATTGATGAGCTCCCATTCCTTTGCCCGCCTATCTGTCTTTATATATCTCACTGCATTTGCCACTAATTATATTTCTCTTTATAATCTGCACTCCCCAGTTAAGTAATATAATTGATCGTTCCTGAAAAATATCATTAATTCCAAAATGGCCTAGAAGTGTTTTGTCATGCTGCTTTCTTACTCCCCCCCCCACCCTGGTGCTAGAATTATTAAGATGTCTTGTGCATCATAGAAAAGCAAGTACTAGAGGCATAAGAACGTAGTCAGTATGTGTGTGTTTGGCAGGAGAAAGCAGGAAGGGAGGAAAGAAGGCATAATTTTTATTTCCTTTTAGGAGAAGAAAAGAATACTTCTAATTAATATGAAGTTTCTAGAAGATATAGCATCTACAGAGGTACAAAAAGTAAAACGGAAGCCATTACTATGTAAACTAATCCCCTTTCCTCTGTTGTCCCCTTCACAGTTAACATGTTGTAACAATTCTCTACCAGAAAAGGGGAAGAGAGGAAAAGGGGTGTATTGATCAAAGAGGATAAATTTCATATCTCCTAACCCGTGCTATTGGATCAATGATATTCAATTGTTAAAAATTTCCTCTTAGGAATATGACAGTGTCTTACAATGGGAGCAACTAGGTGGCCCAGTGAATAGAGTGCTAGGTTTGGAAAGTCCTAAGTTCAGATATGGCTTACAGACATTTGCTAACTTAACCCTGTTTGTCTTGGTTTCCTCATCTATAAAATAAGCTGAAGAAAGAAATAGCAAACTATTCCAGAATCTCTGTCAAGAAAACTTCAAGCAGGGTCATAAAAAGTCAGGCACAATTGAATAACAGCAAAGTGTCTTAGAAAGAGTCCTCAGATAGAAGAGGGCAGACATAATAGTTGACATTCTCATGGCTATTTAAGATATAAACAATTTTTGCCCAAATTTACAAATGTAAATATAGATATGTCTATGGAGTCTATTTATCCTATCTTGAGGCTAGGAAAATCTTGCTTAAAGAGGATTACATTACCCAGAAGGCTAAGTGAGTCTTTAACATGGTGAGTATGACATTCATAGACAAAGACTATGTTTGCATGTGAAGCTATATAAAGTAAAAAGTTTTGATGCAGAACTACAAGAATCAGGGATGCTGTGGAAATGAAAGCAGGAGGACAAAGACTTTTAGTCAAGAATATACCACGTGCTTATTATGGCTATAGCATCTCAAAAGTCATAATCATGTCTAAACCATGACAACAGAGCTGAGGCAATGTTTGCAGACTATTCTTTAACATGCCTTGAAAGACTTCGAAATATACTCACTATGTACTCCTCCATGATTTTGTTCTCACACCATTCTGAGAAATTAGAGGAATTGAAGGGAAATTATGTTATAATTCCTCTAGGGATATGATGTTTGGATATCTTTATATATTTTGCTATTTGATTCACTTCATTATTTGGGTTATCTTACCATGAATGAACATATTAGGCTGGGGATCGGGATGTGGTTGAATTCCTACCCCAAAAATATCTTGCTGAAAAAAGGGATATTACACATAAAGTAACTAAGCCTTAGAGAAGTTAAGTAATTTATCCATCACACAGCTGATATATATAGAGAGAGATGTGCATATATGTCTCTCTATATAGATTTATACATACATGTAAGTGTGTGTATATATGTATATACACATTATATAGATATAGATATATTTGCAATTGGGATTTGAATTCAGATCTCATGACTCCAGGTTTAGGATTCCTGCAATTATAGTATGCTGTTTCATGCATTATGATTGTTAATATTTGAAAGTCTAATTGAATGTAGAAAAATGTGAGCAGCTTTGCCCAACACCTACCCTAGATTCTTTTCCATTTGATTGAGCAAAAAACCAGTGAATTTTCAGGATCCATAAAATGAAGATGCCACTTTGCTTTTCTAGCAGCCTTCCCTTCCCTCTTAGAATCTCAATAATTTCATTATCTTTTCACAATGTGGGTAGTCTCCTGGCATTTGCATTTTTGTTTCTTGGTGATACACAGGAACTAAAGTGCCAGGTAAGACACGGAGGGGAAGGAAAGGATGATGAAGAGAGAAAGATTTCAAGTCAAGCCTTGAAAATGGGGCTTTAGGGTTGGCAGTTTATCTCTCTCCCCAAGTCTGTTCTACTTTCATTGGACAGTTTTGTTTTGTCTTGAGGGGAGAATAAGATAATGGGAGGCTGGGAGGAGCTAAAGGGCCAGAGTGTAAAGAGAGAGAGAGAGAGAGCACAGTACTGGACAGTAAAGTTAGCAATAGTGTTTGTTTGGAATGAGTCTTTCTGAATTCTTTACCTAAAATCAAATTTATATAATGCCAATTTATGTAAAGGAGAACTATTTGTACTATTCTTACATATTCAATGATCAAGTAGAACCGGATTACCATCAGCTTCTCCACTAAGCACTACACTTTTTCACCTCTATGCTTTTGCTCATGCAATTCCCTATATCTAAAGTTTCTTTCTCATCTTTTCCTACTCAAATCTTCCCATTCTTCAAGACCTAACTCAAATGCCACCAGCTACAATAAACCTTCCCTGAATCAGTTCTTTCCCTCTACTGAATTTTCATTTAATCTTGTTTATATTTTTAATACTTTACATTCCATTTTGTATTATTTACATACATATCATATAATTTAAGAGTTTGCAAACTCCTTTAGGACGGTATTAAGGTAATTTTGTTTTGTTTCAACTTCAAAAGAGTCTTGCCCATAATATGCCATTTACAAATATTTGTTGAATGAATGTTTTCCCACATGAATTCAACATTGTCCCATAACACCTCTGAACTGAAAGTCTCAGAACTGTCAGCTCATCTGTCTGTGATTCCTCTCACTTGCTTTGAGGGATGGATTTGGGGTCTAACTGTTAAATCATTAGGGATGGTCAGTATGTCTAACCAGACTGAGAGAGAGAAAGAGGTGTGAGGTGCTTCCTTATCTTACTGACTTCTCCAAGCCCTGGGCTGAGACAGAAGCACAACTCTGAAGGTTTGTGAAATTCTTCAGGGGCAGCCTCTTTCTGATGGCAGCTGTCCATGATAGTCCAGACTTTTGAGCATCTCGCCTGAGCCTTCTCTGTCTCACATCTCCCTCCCTGAAGCTAACATCCCTTTGTCTCCAGCTGGTTCTTGGCCATTAAGCTGTTCTCATTTGTGATTTTATTTTTCCAGAGTGGGGGGAGTGGCACAGAGCAGGGCTTCTATCCAACCTATCCAGCAGGATCTTCCCTTTCTCTCATTCTGCAAATTCTCACTGGATCTGTCTTCTCTCTCTCCATCTGGCACCACACACCCTCTTTATGGGTCATGCAGGGCTGGGTCCTGGCTTAGTTGGGGAATCAGTAAGACAACACAGTTTAAGAACAATGAACTGGGCATCCGGGGCATTTAATAACCCCTGACATTATTTTGGACAGGAGGAGATGATAGGGAATTTTAAAAAGGAAAAAAGGAAAAATCAAATTCCACAATATGGAAGATCTTTGTCCAGCCAGCACTTTCTAGAGTCATAAATCTGCTTTAAAATTTTAGAAGGAAAAAAATTGTGCGAATCACTTTGGTGGGAATCCATTTCTCCCACGCTTGGACATTTCCCTGCGTCAGCCTTTCTTTTAATTCCTGGGGAGAGCTGCCAGCATATTAAGGAATCATTGCAAACAAAACATATTCTGAGCACAAATACAGAGATGCTTCTTGATACAAATTCCAGTGGCTGTTTGTCCACGAAACTAGTTGCTGCTACCATAAGGCCTGTCTGTATTTCTGCTTCTGCTGACATGATGTTATTTCTTAGAAGGGTGTATCAAAACTTGGATCAGAGCCCCCATCCCTTTCTCTCATGAAATTTATGGGAGATACGGAGAAAGAGAAGAAGAGTACACTCCTTAGAATTGACATTACAGCATAGATATGCTCTGCCATGCCCACCCAGCATCATGACAAACATATTTGGATTGATGGGGTGCAATGAAAAAAATACAGCAGAACTCAGTTCTGCTGATATCAAATCTTTCCTCAGACACTTACTAGCTGTGTGACCCTCGGCAAGTCATTTACCCTTTCTCAAGCTCAGTTTTTACATGTGTAAAAGGAGTATTATAATAGCAGGGTTATAAAAATCAAATAAGATAATATGTGCAAAATCCTTTGCAAACCTTAAAGTTCAAGGTAAATGTTAGCCATTATTTTTATTTTTATTGTATCTCTGCAAGACCAATGAGGAATATTACTCCTCAGCCAGAAACAGAGGCTGATACTTATCTCTACTGCTTAGTCTGGAATGTAGTTGAATGACTTGCATATTTGTTAACAGAATTTTCTGAATAGTAAATAGTTAATAAATGTTTGTTGACTTAAAATTAATTATTAACTATTCCTATAATACCTCTTAGGTAATTACAGCAACCTAAATGACTCTAAAGTGCTCCCCACCACCACCATTTTAATGCAAGACATAGAAGGAAGAAAATAAGCATTTATCAAACACCAAGTGCTAGGCACTGTGATAAATGCTTTACGTGTACTATCTCATTTAATCTTCACAACAGTACTTAAAAATAGACATTATCATAATCCTCATTTTACAGTTGAGGAAAATGAGACATACAAGTTAAATGAGTTGTATAGAATTACACCAGAGGCTGCATTTGAACTCAGGTCTTCCTCACTCCAGTACTCTATCCACTGCACTATCTAGTGGCCTTTGATTTGTAATAGGTGAACATCATATGAGCAAGTACCACCCTTTTAATTGTCTGTTCAGTCTGCAGTCTTATTTTACACATTTCCCCTTTAAAGATTCTATATTCCAGCTCCATAGTTCTTCCATCTTCTGTTCTTTGCTATTTCTGCACAATGATTTTTGCTGCCCCCACCACTCACCCACTCCACTCCACCTCCAACTCTTGAGGACACATTCTCTTCATCTTTGACTATTAAAAGTTTTCTCTTCCTTTAAATCCTAGATCACATTCTCCTTTTTCAATCCCTCCTTGATTCTCACTCTTTAAATTTCCTTTGAAGACTTGACTTTACTTTACTTTTACATTTACTTTGCAATAACACATTCAAGCTTTTATATATTTATTCTTATACTTGCTGTATTCTGTAGTGATTATAAACACCTTATTGGCAGTTCTCTGCTATATTCCTCATCCCTATCTCCATCTATGTCTAATACACTGCTAGGAACAAAGCACAAGTTAAAAAATGTTTGAGGATTGGGTTTGGTTAGTTATACCAAATTATACCCAATACCTGACCCAACTCAGTGGTGAAATGACAAAAATAGCAAGAGTTGTGGTTATAAAGACAAAGTTATAGATAGATAAATGTCACAACAATTAATATTTTTTTTTACCTAGGGCCTTCAGCCTAACTCAATTTTAGCAATATATCTATGTGTCCATTTTGACCTTAAGCTTTCTATTTTCTGCTTTACCTGTCCCAAGAGGGAGAAGGAGAAGAAGAAGCAAAAGGAAGAGGAGGAAGAGGAGGAGAAGGAGAAGAAGGAGGAAGAAGAGGAGGAGGAGGAAGAGGAGGAGAAAGAGAAGAAGGAGGAGGAGAAGGAGGAGGAGAAGTAAAGTTAGTGGGGATTAGGATTTCCATCTTTTCCTTCCATCTACTGCTGCAGATATCCTTTAATTTCCAGTTTTCAGAGGGAAAAAGAGTAATGAAATAGCCTCTCCTTTCCCTCCTGTCCTTTGTCTAATCACAGAACTTCTTTCTTGTGCAAGGGGCTGTCTTCTGGCTGATCACCATTTTCCTCTGGAAAGAGGAATGATATCTGTCACTCAATGATGAACATTCTCACAACTAATTATCCCCTATACATCTTAGTGATTTATAACTTGTATAAATCATTTTTTAAAGAGTTTTTTTATTGTTTCTTTGTTTTTTTAAGGCAGTTGAGTTTAAGTGACTTGACCAAGGTCACACAGCTAGTAAGTGTGTATGTTTCCTGAGTCTGGAATTGAAGTCAGGTACTGCTGACTTCATGGCCAGTGCTCCATCCACTGTACGATGTAGTTGCCCTAGGTCATCTTTTAAACCTTATTCTCTATTCTCTCAATCTGATTACTGATTCTAATCTCCCTCAAGTCTCTCCCCTTAAAGTCTCAACCACCCTTCCAGCGTGCCCTCTGAAATATCTCTGCCATAAGTAACGAACTTCCCTTTATATTCCATTTTCTAGCAATAACTGAAGCCTGGTTCCCCCCTTTGATGACACAGCCTCCCTGGCCACCCTTTTCAGTAATTCCTTTGGTGACTGAAGTGGATTGAATGGATGGACTGAATGAAATGATGAATTGAAATGGGGAGAGAGGGGACTGATACCTAAGCAGTAAGAGGAAGAAGGAAGAGGGTTAGTGATAGATTGCAAAAATGAAATTGGAACGGTAGTTGGGGAGACTCCACAGTTGCCATATTGCTCTAAAATAGGTAATAACATCTGATTTCTTTTCTTCCAAAAGGATCATAAATGTAAAACTTGGATGTATCAGGAATTTTAGAATCCCTAACAAATTAAGCAATATTCAATCAGATGTGATACCATTGGCTTTTGAAGAAAATGAGTAAAGAGAAGAGAGATTTGCATTGCCAGTATCTAGGATTGTGCCTTACCCAGAGAAAAGGTATGGAATAATTTTTGTGTTAACTTACTGCCTAAAAAAAGTAAAAAAGTGGAATTGTAAGGATGTTTCAAAAATAGTCGACAGAGTTGTCAGACAAGTTGCCTGGTTGTAGACCAGATTCAGAAAACTGAACCAGATTAAAATGTAACTGGAAAATATTTAACAAAATAAGTAAAAATTCAATAAAATAAAATTAATGTTAATCTGTGATTTTCTAAATTAATATGCAGCCAGCAAGGAATCTTATGTGCAGATTAATGATCTGATTTCTATTAGAATTTGACACCTAGTCTATCACTAAATGGTTATGATATATCCAGTTCTTTATTTTGAATTATCTTTGAAGAACCTATTTAAGTATAAAAGTAAGCAGTATCATTAGGGCATCATCTGCCACATTCTTCCCCGACTCTCTTAGAACTTCTCTATTCTAAGCTAAATAGTTTCTCCAAATAATCTTCCTATGTCATGTCCTCTCATTCAGCCTTCTCTGAATATATGCCAATTTGCCAGTGCATTTTCTAAAATGTTGGGCCTAGAATGCAACACTGAGATTCAGCAGTGTTCATTGAAATAGTTATCTCCTTTTGTTTTTAATGCTTCTCCCCCAAATTCAGTCTTCTTCCTGATAGAACCTAGTAATAATTCACATATACACAATATTTTATGGTTTAAAAAAATGTTCTTCTTACAGTAAATCTTTAAGCTTGATCGTACAAATAAAGTTTTTCTACTTTTATTTGTTAGGAAAACAAGGGTCAGAAAGATCACACAATGCCACAAAGATGCAAAATAAATACCAGGACATGGATTTTAATCAATAATAATCACATTTATGTCCATACTTACTTG
The DNA here is from genome assembly GCF_048593235.1 of Sminthopsis crassicaudata. Classification (NCBI taxonomy): domain Eukaryota; kingdom Metazoa; phylum Chordata; class Mammalia; order Dasyuromorphia; family Dasyuridae; genus Sminthopsis; species Sminthopsis crassicaudata. Next base: position 225,168,932 of record NC_133621.1, read on the forward strand.
CTTATGTAGCTCAAAACATTGTTTTGTATTGTATTTTAAGCTTCAATTTGGAACTATGCCCAAAGGGCTATAAAACTATACATACTCTTTGATCCAGAACTATCTTTATTGTGTGGCTATCCCAAAGAGATCATAAAAGAGGGAAAAAGACTCACATGTGCAAAAATGTTTGTAGCAGCCCTTTTTGTAGTGCCAGGGAAGTGGAAATTGAGTGGATGCCCATCAATTGGAGAATAGCTGATTAAATTATATTACGTGGATGCAATATTACTGTTCTATAAGAAATTATGAGCAGACTGATTTCAGGAAAGGCCAGAAAAACTTACATGAACTGATGCTAAGTGAAGTGAGCAGAACCAAAAGAATCCTAAAAAAAATGATCTATATGGGTTTCAAATCACTGAGATGAGTAGGGTGTAATTAGTTGGAAGAATATTCATCATTGAGTGGCAGGTAGCTATAGCTCCTCTTTGCAGAGGATAATGGCAATTAGCTAGAAGACAGTCCTTTGCACAAATTATATCCTTGCACCAACAAAATTATGTGGTGATAAACTGTGATGGACTTGGATCTTTTCAACAATGAGGTGATTCAAGGCAATTCCAATAGACTTGTGATAGAAAGTGCAATCACCATCTAGAGAGACAGCTTTAGAGACTGAATGCAGATCAAAGAATAGTATGTTCAACTTTGTTGCTATTGTTGTTTGGTTGGTTGTTTTTTTCTTTGTGTCTTGTGTTTTTTTCCCCTTTTGATCTGTTTTTTCTTGCACAGCACAACAAAATATGTTTAGAAGAATTTAACATGTTTAACATATATCAGATTTCTTGCTGTCTTGGGAAGGGGGAAGTAGGGAAAAGAGAGAGAAAAATTTGAAACACAGGTTCCAAAGCAAAGATAGATATTGAGAACTATCTTTGCATATGTTGGAAAAATAAAATACTATTAAAACAAAAAGATTGTAAGCTCCTAAAGAGCAGGCCTCATGACATGTATTTTTGTATCCTTCCTAGTCTCAAACACTATACAAACTCACATGATAAGTACTCAATAAATGTTTATTGTTTATTCAATAAATAAAAATCCCTTTCATCCAGAGATCATGAAGGGCTCCCACATGGTTTACAGAAGAATCTAGGAAAGAAGTTTAGTGAAAATATTTCTATGTAAAAGCTTAAATGACTAGATAGATATTCATGTAATAAATATTTGCACTGAAGGCAAAACCTGTTCCCATCTGCAAAAATAAAGACTCCATTCCCATGATATTCTTTCTTAAAAAGAGGTTCAAGTTCAGCAGGATGAATACAGAGAGGCTTGGAGAGACTTATATGATGCTAAGTGAAATGAGCAGAACCAGGAGACTCATTATACACTTCAACAACAATACTGTATGAGGATGTATTCTGATGGAAGTGGATATCTTCGACAAAGAGAAGTTCTAACTCAGATCCAATTGATCAATGATGGACAGAATCAGCTACACCCAGAGAAAGAACGCTGGGAAATGAGTGTAAACTGTTTGAATTTTTGTTTTTCTTCCCAGGTTATTTTTGCCTTCTGAATCCAATTCTTCCCGTGCAACAAAAAATTAGGTTCTGCACACATATATTGTATCTAGGATATGCTATAACACATTTAACATGTATGGGAATGCCTGCCATCTAGGGGAGGGGGTGGAGTGAAGGAGGGGGAAATTTGGAATAGAATTGAGTACAAGGGATAATGTTGTAAAAAATTACCCATGCATATATACTGTCAAAAAAAGTTATAATTATAAAATTAATTTTTAAAAATTTCCTCAAAAAAAAGAGGTTCAAGTTAACTAACTACTATGAATTATAAAAAGATCTAGCACTTCAAGGTTTGCAAAGCACTTTGTGTGTATTATCTCATTTGATCCTCACAAGTCAATGAGGTAGGTATTCTTATTTTGCCCAGATCCAGCCAAAACATATTTCCCCTAGAAATTAAGCTATCATATCAAATCTAAATAATGTCCAGGTGTTAACTAGACATTAATGCTAATTAATTAATTAATTAATGTTAATTGATGTCAACACCAATGCTAAGTTGCAATCTGGTAAGGAAGCCCTTTAGAAATTAAAACCAGGAGGTAGTTCTATGAAAAAAAAAAAACCTGCCAAAATTGTTTCTGAAATTATTTGTATTTTACTCTTTGCCCCCAATCCCATGTGCTAGTTCTCTACTTCTCTTTCGCCTACAAACCTTATATGAGTATCAACATCTTTCACAAATATTTCCCTCATCTTATTTGACAACAAGAAAGGTGGGAAAAATTGTCCATCATGATAAATATCAGCATAATATTCCAATTTTCCAGCATTTGACAGCAATCAAGGAAAGACAAATATGTTCCCTCTGTGACTAAATCATTTAGAGACCAAGATATTCTGTCTCATTCTCATTAGGAAAAAAAATATTCCAATAATCTCATTATCCCACTGTGAATAACAGTAAGGTAGCACCAAGACTAATGACTTCTTCAGTGTTTGCATCCACAGCTATCAGCTATTGGTTTTATGGGATGTGCCTTGGTAATAGGATCTCTTTTACCATATAATTTGGCTTTTTCCCTTGCTTCCTAAATGTTGCCTGACTAGCAACTGCTATATTTGAAGCAAGGTTTATATCTGCCCCTTTGCTCCCAAGAACTCCTTTTTAATGTACTTTTTTTTTTTTATTTTTTATGAACTCCAGTCCAAAAAATATGTAATGGCATGTTAAACTTTATGGAAATTCTTATGGAGAATAACATAATTTCACAGTGCATTACTCTGAAATGACCTGGTAGTTGAACAATTAATTTTTAAGGTGTAGCATTGACTTCCCCTTGCTATATTTAACTCACATCCAAAATTATCAACAATGCAAAGAGTTGGGTTATACATTAGAATGAGGACGTGAGTTTAAAATCTATTTCTCATGGTCTGCTGTTCTGTTGTCAACAATGTCAATGTGCCTTCTTTGGTTCAAAGGGGCAGGGCAAAGCTATGAATATCTTGTTTAGCAACAGTTCATTAGGTAGTTTAAAGGAAGAAAGATCCCAACACAAGAGACCTAGTCTTAATTCTGTACTTCTGCCAAATACTTGCTGGCTTACCTTTCAGAATAACAAGAGCTGATAGCTCAATAGGACTTTGAAATTTATAAAGTACTTTGTAAATTATCTCATTTGATTCCCTCAACAACTCTGTAAGAAAGGTAATACAATTAATAATAATAGCAGTAGCTAAATTTTTGTTGTAATTTATTCATTTTAGTCATGTTCAGATCATTGTAACTCCATTTGGGGTTTTCTTGGTAAAGATACTGGAGTAGTTTGCATTTCTTTAACCAGCTCATTTGTTTTTACTTTCTAGTAAATATTGATTTTTAATGCTTTATGAATCTTGTTGGGAGAGAAAAATAAGAACAAAAGGGAAAAACCATTGGAAAGATTAAAAAAGAGAGAGTAAAAGAAGTGAACATAGCATGTGTTGATTTACATTCAGTCTCCTTAGTTCTTCTTTGAGATTACTTTGGATCACTGAACCACTGAGAAGAACCAAATGTTTTAGTTGATCATCAGACATTCTTGCTGTTATTGTATACAATGTATTCCTTGTTCTCCTTGTTTCACTCAGCATCAGTTCATGTAAATCTTTCTAGACCTTTCATCATTTTTTATGGAACAATAATATTCCATTACCTTCATATATTACAACTTGTTCAGCCGTTCCCCAATTGTTGGACATCTACTCATTTTCCAATTCTTTGCTACTACAAAAAGAAGTTCTACAAACATTTTTGTACATGTAAGTCCTTTTCCCTCCTTTATGATTTCCAGTAATTGTGTTATAAAGCAGCAGTCATAAAAACCGTTTAGTTTATAATAATCAAATATTTCATAAACCTCAAACTCCAGGTACTGAATTAAGAACTCATTATTTCACAAAATTGCTGGGAAAAATGGAAAACAATATGTCAAAAACTCAGCATAGACCTATCTCTCACTCCCCATACCAAAATAGGTCAAAATGGGTACATGACTTAGGCATAAAAGGTCATACCATAAACAAATTTAGGAGAGCAAGAGATAATTTATCTGTCAGCAGTTTGGAAAAGGGACGAATTTATGGCCAAAATGGACAACTTTGATTATGTTAAATCAAAAAAGGTTTTGCACAACCAAAATCAACATAAACAAGATTAAAAGGAAAGTAGAAAGCTGGGGAATCTTTTGCCATTAGCCCTATCTGCCTCCTCCTGCCCCTCTCCTAATTTTAGTTCATCAAAATTGTAGCCATTTATTTCAAAGGCTGAAGCTCTGCAGATCTCTCCAACAGAAATGATCTTTTTCTTTGATAAACTTCTATAGTAATTTGTTGAATTATTTTCTTAACTTGATTATCACATTCTGTCTAATAATAACTAATATTCTAGATATTTTATGTCGCTCCACAATATTTTAAGCTCTTTGGAGGCCAGGACTGTGTTTTATTCATCTTTCTTTTCCATATAGTGCTTGTATTTAGTACCCATTCAGTACACATTGGTTGAATGAATACCAGAGGAAATGTGATCAGCAACTTAGAGTCCTACTTCTGGGAGAGAAAAAAAAAAAAAAAAAAAAAAAAAAAAAAAAAAAAAAGCTCTCAAGTAGTTTGGAGATGCATTTCAAAGTTTCCTTAATCATTGATGGAAATGAAAATATTATTGAGTCAGTCAGGTGTAGGGAGAAAGAGAAATGGCTTGCTTTGAGATATAATGCAAAATCTGCAGAATCTGTAAAAACTGCAGCATCTGGAGGCATCCATTTTGGGGATATTTTTAATTCTTTCCTACTTAAAATTCCAATCTCTCTTCTCCTTTCTTCAGTTACCAAGCCAGATGCTGCCAGAGCACCTCTTTTTGCTGCCAAATGGAGAAGAGCATTATCTTCATAAGCTGTAGATCTTGCATAAAGTGCATTAGTCATTGTTAGGATCCACAACCTTGCAAATCACTCTCCAAAAATATTAGTAGCAGTGTGTGCGAGCATATGCGTGTTTGCAGCTTGAAAGAGAAGAGGAACATTGAGAGTGGACTGGTGCTTTTGACAGTGCCAGCATTTGAAGCTTGTTAACCTAGGACACCTGATGAAAATTCTAACCCCTGGATAGTGGTGGCTTGTGGGTAAAGTTATCACATTTTAATACAGAAGTTTCTTCATGATATTGAATATGTAGTTTGTTGTTATAATTATGGCTTTTATTTGAATTGTATGATCTCTGCTTATAGTTTTTTGATTACACTTTACCCAGTGTTATAGCAAGGAGTAGTGGAAAGATCTCTGCAGTAGGAGTCTGGTGAGATGTAAGTTCAAATTCTAGTTTAAACACTTGTGACCTTCATTACCCTAATAACTAGCATTTATATAGTACCTTATTATTGCAAAACACTTTATAAATTTTCTCTTATTTAATCCTCCTAAAAAACCCTTGGAGCTATGTACTATTATTGTCCTGATTTTACAGATGAGGAAACTGAGGCAGACAAAGATTAAGTTTGCCTTGCCCAGGGACACACTAGGATTATATTTAAACTCAGGCCTTTCTGATTCTAGGCACAGTGCTTTACCCCTAGTATAAAAAATATGAACAAACTACTTATACAAATTATATAAATTCAAACAAGTCAATTATCCATTGTGAGTCAGTTTCCTTTTCTCAATGGAGATAATATTTGAAATATTTATCTGTAAAGGTTTTTGTGAGGAAGGAACTTTGTAAAACTTAAAGTACTCTATTTACATGAATTATATTATAAGCCAAGGGTTCAACTAAAAAAGCCACCTCTGTAAAACTATAATTAAGTTCACTTCTTTCCCTCAAACTTTCCATATTTTCTCTAGGCAGTTTTCCTTTGTAGGTTCCTCTCCTTTGCATAATAACTCCTTGTGCATATGACTCTCTTTCTTGTCCAAAGAGCATTAGATTCTAAATACTTTGAGTAGGGTGTGTTGTAACTATTCCTGTATTCCCAGAATATGTAGTAAATGCTTGAAAATCTTTGTTGGCTGGATGAATGGTGATAACTAGGCCCAGTATTCTGTCTGTCCTAGGATGTCTTTGAAAAGCTTAGAGTATGAAATATAGAAGTAATTCCTTCATCAAATACAAAAGACATGCAAAAGTATTCATGGCTCTCTTACTTTTTTATATATCCATGTCATCCTTATAAGTTCTTTCCCACATATACTCTCAGAAAGAGGGAACTTTTTCTGTGAAAGTTTCCAGTCATGGACTATATATATATGTGTGTGTGTGTGTGTGTGTGTGTGTGTTTTTCTTTTTTTTTTTCCACTTTCTTTTTTTTTATAATTTTTTTCACAGAATATATGCATGAGTAATTTTTTTTAATAATATTATCCCTTGTATTCATTTTTCCAAATTATCCCCTACCTCCCTTTACTCCCTCCCCTTGATGACAGGCAATCCCATTATATGTTTTTTTTTTCTCATCAATGGAAACTAGAAAGGCAGTTGGGGCAACACTTGGAAATTGCTTGTTAGGTAAAACTGACCTAATGCTTATGTTTTCATAATTAACTTATTTTAAGCCAACAGGCAATAAAAATGCTGCTCAGGTTCATGTGAATACCATCTCTACTCTTTTAGAGAGTCTCTATATTAAGAAAAGTTAGAAATTCCATCATAATCATGTCAAGTCACTAGTTAGGAAAATTCCTAATCTTTAGGCAGAGGTTTTTCTCTTTGCTTTAATTTTCACTTATATCTTGTTAATCCCATGGGCATCTTTATATCTGAGGCAAAATTCAGGTTTCCACAAATATTTAGGCAATGAAGTACCCCATAATGTCTTTTAATAGACAGGAACTAAAAGATGAAGCTGGAATGGAACAGACTATTTCTCAGAATTTCCAGTTTTTGAAGTGAGAAAAGTTTGTGATGGTTGCATGAACCTGAGTCTCCTGCTCCAGGGTATCTCTGGGGTCAAATCCTCTTCAGCCTGATACTCAATCTTATTCTTTCTCTTTCTCTTGGCCACTCCCATTTTGCCAATTCATTCTGGCTCATTCATTTATATTTTGATTCCTTCCTCTCAAAAATAAGCTGCTTAAATTTTATCCCACAGTAGCTTTATTTTATAGTTGTCATAGGATGTGACCAAGTTTCATCAGCCAATCCAAAGACAATTTTCTTTGCAATGTCACTGTAACTGATCAAAGATTGTTTTTACAATTAGTCTAAAGCTTAAGATTGATTGATTAAAGAGAGAAGTGTTCTCACTAGGTTTAATTATTGGGTCTTAACAGTTTGATATTTGCTTTAAATGGGGAAAGATGATTTCATTGATTTATTCTGTTGACCCTCTCTCTTGCATTTTGTTTGTTCCTGTATGTCAATCTTCCTTCATTTCACCTTCCAGACTAAGGTGTTCTTTTTCTAAAGCAAACATAGTAAGCAGCCTAGACCAATGCCATAGTAGCCCTTAGCTCTCAAATAGGGAGAAAAATACATATTGTTTTTATACCAGCCAATCATTTTCTGTCTGGTAAAAAATAATGAGAAAAAGAGACAGAGAGAGAGAGAGAGAGGCAGAAACAGAAAGGGAGAGATAGAGAGAGGTAAGTGAGGAGGGAGAGGGGGGAAGAAAAAGAAGAAAAGAGGGAGGGAGGAGAAAGAGAAGGAAGAGTGAGAAGGAAGATAGGAAGAAAAGAGAGAGGGAAGGAAAGGGAGAGGGAGAGGCAGCTAGATGATGCCGTGGACAGAGTACCAGTGCTAGAATCAGGAGAATCTAAGTGACATCAGATACTTAACACTTGCTAGCTAGGTAAATCTGGGCAAGTCACTTAACTTCAATTACACTGCTTAAAAAAAATAGAGAGAGTTTACATGAATAAGGTAAGGTATAGATTTTGTAGAATCACTTAATTTCTTAATTGGAAAAGACCTCAGCACCCATTTTAATCCAGTTTATTCCAGACAATGAATCCTTACTGCAACACATCTATAGTAGTCATCCAACCTTTATATGAAAATCTCCAGGAAGACTCCATTGTATGAAAGTCCATTCCACTTTGGAACTGGGCAGCTGTTAGTGATTCTTTTCCTTAACTACTCTATCTTTTTGCAGCTTCCAACCATTATTCATGTTATAATCAAATGACAGAATCTAATCCATTTCCCACAGGACATCCTTTTAAGTATTAAAATATATCTATTAATTGAAATATGGGCTTCTCTTTCCTAGGCCAAATAATCTCCTTTCCTTCAAGCTAATCCTTTTATGGCATGTATTTGAGGTATTATACCATGCTGGTTCCATTCCTTTGGATGCTCTACAATTTACTTATGTGTTTTCTAAAATGTAGTACTCAGAACTGAAAACAATGTTTTAAAGCTATGGCCAAATGTTAATACTCACTCAAACATTTTTGTTGGGACACTGAGGAGGAGGAACCAAGCATATGGAAGTCATAACTGTTTTCAGGGACAAGAAAGCATTTTTTAGCTCTTCTAGTCCTTTAATTTTTTTTCAGATCCATTAAAGTTCAGAATAACTTATGCAGCCTAGATTGATGAGAAAAGTCTTTAGCATATGTTGCAAATTGCCTGTTAACAGAGATACTAATTTCTTTTATCCTTGCCAGTTAGGGCTGTAAGTTAAAGTCTTCTATCAGTAAGCTTTACCAGATATAAATACCAGGGTAGAGGGGATAAATAATCAAATCATTTTGGCTGCTTTGACAGAAGATGACAAATGTCTGTAGATATTTTGAATTAAAATTGAAGCTAATTTGAGGTCTAAAGTCTTCTAATTGTGCTATATTGGCCTATGATGCAGTCTTCTCATGCTGTTAAAGTTAACTAAAAGTCATTAGGCCCGTGCCCCTGCTTTGAGGCAGGACAACTATTAACCCAGTAGTCAACAACAGAAGATAACAATGATTCTTTCCTACCTCCCCTTGTATTGTCCTTTTCCTGTTTATCCACTCCAGCTTATATATTGTCCCTATAGTTAGGTGTTAGGGGCCAGAACTCTGAACTTGAAACAAAGGATTCTTACAAGATATGAAGTCAGTGGAATTGATAGAAAATAATTATCTAATCTAGCATAGTGCTTAACAGTTCTCTAGTTCAGTACATGTACTTAGTACTTACTATAGTTCTACAAGATTCACACCTTTGATAAGAGAGCATTAAAAAGTCAGACAAACTCAGCCAGAATCAGAACTAGGGAAGAGCCTGGTGGAAGGCTCTCTTCCTTCACTTCTCCACTTGAAACCAAGATCGGGAAAGCTTCCAGAAAACTAGCCAAACCCCAAGTGAAGGAGATAAGACTTTGAAGGAGATAATAAAGGATTTGGACTTTAACCCCTGGCTATACTCATATGGTGATTACTGAATTGAAAAGAAGGCTGCCTCCAGAGACCCCAAGAAAACCTCAACAGCAAATTCCTAGACTCATACAAGATGGAAGACTCCTACACTTAAAGGTCTTTTAGGAAAGAAAATGTCAGAATTTCTTACTTTCAATAATCCTTAACAAATGACCTTTGTTTTTATTTTTTCTTAGTTTTTTTCTCAACTTTTCTTTTTATTTTAAATATATATACATGAATAATTTTTGACATTCACCCCTACAAAACCTTGTGTTCTAATTTTTCCCTTCCTTCCCCCACTACCTCCCCTAATTAGCAAGTGATCCAATATATGTTAAATATGTTTAATTCCTCTATATATACTTCCACAAATATCATGCTGTACAAGAAAAATCAGATCAAAAAGGGAAAAAAATGAGAAAGAAAACAAAATGTCAACAAACAACAAAAAGAGTGAACATACTATGTTGTGGTCCACATTTCAGTTCCCATTGCCCTCTCTCTGGGTGCAGATAGTTTTCTTCATCACAAGATTTTAGAACTGATTTGAATTACCTCATTGTTGATGAGAGCCATATCCATCAGAATTGATCACCATATAATCTTGCTGTTGCTGTGTACAATGATCTCCTGGTCCTGCTCATTTCACTCAGCATCAGTTCATGTAAGTCTCTCCAGGCCTCTCTGAAATCATCCTGTTGGTTGTTTCTTATAAAACAATAATATTCCATAACATTCATGTACCATAATTTATTCAGCCATTCTCCAACTGATGGGTATCTACTTCATTTCCAGTTTCTTGCCACTACAAAAAGGGCTGCCACAAACATTTTTGCATATGATCTTTATAATCTCTTTAGGATATAAGCCCAGTAGAAACACTGCTGAATCAAAGGGTATACAGTTTGATAGCCCTTTGGGTATATTTCCAAATTGCTCTCCAGAATGGTTGAATGAGTTCACAATTCCACCAGCAATGTATCAGTGTCCTAGTTTTCCCACATCCCCTCCAACATTCATCATTACCTTTTCTTTTTATTTTAACCAATCTGAGAGATATGTGGTGGTATCTTAGAGTTGCCTTAATTTGTATTTCTCTGATCAATAGTTATTTATAGCACCTTTTCATATGACTAAAAATGGTTTTAGTTTCTTCACCTGAAAATTGTCTGTTCATACCCTTTGACTATTTATCAATTGGAAAATGAACATATGACCTTTTAATCATGACTCTATGGCTTCAAGATATTATATTAAAGCTATCAGAATAGGTAGTAGAAAACAGGTTGAAGTGGGTTAGATGGTTGGATGCAATATAAAACAGGATCATGTTGATCAGAGAGAAGCTGCATATAGAGAATCATAAATGTTTGAACTTATTCATTCACCATGTGAATGGTGAATGGCCTCAGGATTAGCATATAAAAGTTGAATTGAAATATGCAATATAGGGGCAGCTAATTGGTATAGTAGATAGAGCACCAGCCCTGAAATCAGGAGGACCTGAGTTCAAATATGGCCTCAATCATTTAACACTTTCTGACTGTGTGACTCTGGGCAAGTCACTTAACCCCAATTGCCTCCACAGGGGGGGAAAAAAAAAGAAATATGCGATATAACAAGGTAGATGTCAAGAAGATGATCAGGGTTGATTATCTGGATGAGATAAGAAATTGCCTTTTTAATGTACATTTTCCACAATGCCATTTAAAAAAATGGATCCCCTAACTTATTACACATTATTCTGGATTGGGCTTAAGGCAGAAACCAGTAGTACCACTCTAGTCCTGAACACAAATCTCTGAATAAAGTCAAAATGCAAAATGGCTATTACCTCAAGACCTATCATAATCCTATTGAAATGACAATCTAAATTTCCATGTATTTTTCAGATGAATTCTTATCTAGTTATGCCTCCTTTATATTATACTTATGAAGATTTTTGAACATAATTTTAAAACTATATTAATTCCTATTTTAAAATTATACTATTTAGATGCAGATTATTTTAAATCATGAATAGGTAACACTGAGTCATCTCTCTTTCCTATTTTTGTATCATTTACGAATTTGATAAGTATTTCAACTAAATCTTTATTCCTCATTGATTAAAATAAAACTGAACAATACAGTAAAAAGAACAAATCAACATGAATCTTCCTTTCAAGGTGATGTTAAGGCTCTGATTTGGGCCATTCAAACATTTCAAAATTCACCTACCTAATTTTGTATAGAAAACATTTCTCCAAATATTCCACAAGAATAAGATGAAAGATTGTATTAAATTATTTACCAAAATCCAGATAAAGTATTTCTACACAATTCTCATGGTGACAAGAAAGGTAATTAGACTGGTCTAGCATGACCTGTTCTTGATAAAATCATGCTGACTCTTTGGGATTAGTGCTTCCTTTTATGGTTCACTAACCATTCCTTTGAAAATATTTTCTAGCATTTTAGCAGGAATCAAAGTCAAACTCAGAGATCAATAGTTTTCAGGCTCTAGTTTCTTTCCTTTGTGTAAAGTCTTGTCACTTTTGTAAATTTCTTCCAATCCTGCCACAATTCTTCTTCACAGTCTTTCAAAGATCATTTAGCAATCATATCTGGCAGTTCTTATAATACTATGGGATACAGTTCATCTGGACCTATGATTAAACTCAACTAGTAGTGATGGTCTGTCATTCTCTCCACACTTATCTTGAGTTTCAACTCTGTATTAGCCATTCTTGATTTGTTCTCACCAATTTGAAGATTATCTTCCTTTGCAGAGAGAACAGAAGCAAAAGTAAGAGTTAAATAGCTCTGATTTTTCCCCTTGCATTATGTCATCCACTCCAAACAAAAGTCCTATCTCATCTTTGATCACTCTTTTTCCTTCAATACAACTAAAAGACTCTTTTTTTTTTCAGACTTCAAATTCTCAACCAGTGTTATTTTGAGCTTTAGCAGTACAGTATAATTCATATAGCACCATTCTTTGATTTTTATTTACTCTATCTTAGTTTTATCTTTTTTACATATATATGTTTTTAAATCTATGTTGATCACTGAATTTTCTGTGCAAGCATCTTGGTCTCTTTGTCTGATCAAAGTGGCGTCTTATTATTTCACCACCATTTCATTCTTAAGAGAGTTTCGCATCTCTTCTAGGATGAATTCTTGTTTCATCCCATTGTTGTTATAGAAAAAAGGAAACCAGTTAATAATACTAAAAGGAATAGGCCTTTATTATAAGTGCATTTTGTCTAACACAAAGAAAGGTGCTTAACTTGAGACATAAAGGCAGAGCACAATGAAAGAATACAGGGAAAGAATATACAAGAAACAATATATAACTAAGATAGCTAGGTACCAAAGTTTATATATGGCCTCAGATACCATGTGATTCTGGGCAACTCACTTAACTTCTCTGCCTCAATTTTCTCCTCTGTATAATTGAGATAATAATGGCACTTAATTGTCAATGTTGTTCTGAAGATACAATGAGATAATTTTTATAAGCATTTTGTAAACCATAAGGCACTATTTAAATGCTAGCTGTCATTATTATCATCATCTACTAGGTCTTCAGAGAAGAATGCTTTAATATTTAAACAAATGCAAGCCTTAGAAGAGATAATCTTTTGGCCCCAGAAAAAGGATGATCAACGATTTTTCAAGAGACAAGTTCTTCTACAGGCCTGCCTATATCAGTCACAAACAACAGGGTCATTCTATAATGGAGTAGAAAGTTGAGTGTTTCATTTTCATAGAAAGGAATAGGTTCTACTTTGATAGTAATGACTGGTTTCCCATCTCTAATATGACAAAAAAAAAAAATTTTTTTTTTGAGCAAAGACACTAGAATGGTTTATCATTTCTTTCTCTAGATCATTTGAAAGTTGAGAAAAATGAACCAAACAGGATTAAATAACTTACCCAGCTCCACCCAACTGCTAAGTGTCAAAGGCTAGATTTGAACTCAGGAAGATTTCTTATTGATTCTAGGGGCAGTACTCCAGTGTGCTAACTAGTTGCCCCTCATATCAAAAGTAGAAATGGCTATATCCAAAAAAGATAAGCCAAAATTACCAAAGAATTTTTTTTTTTTTCTGGACTACTATTCCATCTTATGTCTGAACCTTTTAAAATTTACTTGATCAAAATTGAGGGTGCCTTTTAGACTACATTTGGATTTCTCATTTTTCTCTCTAATACTGATTAGAAAATGAAGTGATCACATTCTCTCAAAGTACCCCATTGTTTCTTCCCCAGTAATCCATTTAGCTTTGTTGATAGAAATCAGTACTATTTTTTTCCTCTGAGGCAACTGGATGGAGTTAAGTGACTTGCCCAGGGTCATACAGCTAGGCATTGTTTTCTGTCTGAGGCCAGATTTGGATTCAGGTCCTGATTTCAGGGCTGGTGCTGATAGAAATCATCTCTAAAATATCTGCTTTCTTCATTGGTTCTCTGTTATTGTTTTTTTTTTTTTTTAATTTTTTTTTATTATATATATAAATTTTATAATATTATCCCTTGTATTCATTTTTCCAAATTACCCCCCCTCCCTCTATTCCCTCCCCCCGATGACAGGCAATCCCATACATTTTACATGTGTTACAATATAGTCTAGGTACAATACATGTGTGTGAATATCATTTTCTTGTTACACAATAAACATTAGAATCCGAAGGTACATGCAACCTGGGCAGACAGATATTAGTGCTAACAATTTACATTCCCCTCCCAGTGTTTCTTCTCTGGGTGTAGCTACCTCTGTCCATCATTGATCAACTGGAAGTGAGTTGGATCTTCTTTATGTTGAAGATTTCCACTTCCATCAGAATACATCCTCATACAGTATTGTTGTTGAAGTGTACAGTGATCTTCTGGTTCTGCTCATTTCACTCAGCATCAGTTGATTTAAGTCTCTCCAGGCCTCTCTGTATTCCTCCTGCTGGTCATTTCTTACAGAGCAATAATATTCCATAACCTTCATATACCACAATCTACCCAACCATTCTCCAACTGATGGACATCCATTCATCTTCCAGTTTCTAGCCACTACAAAAAGAGCTGCTACAAACATTTTGGCACATATATGTCTCTTTCCGCTCTTTAGTATTTCTTTGGGATATAATCCCAGTAGTAGCGCTGCTGGGTCAAAGGTTATGCACAGTTTGATAACTTTTTGGGCATAATTCCAGATTGCTCTCCAGAATGGCTGGATTCTTTCACAACTCCACCAGCAATGTATTAGTGTCCCAATTTCCCCACATCCCCTCCAACATTTATCATTATTTGTTCCTGTCATCTTAGCCAATCTGACAGGTGTGTAGTGGTATCTCAGAGTGGTCTTAATTTGCATTTCTCTGATCAGTAGTGATTTGGAACACTCTTTCATGTGAGTGGATATAGTTTCAATTTCTTCCTCTGAGAATTGTCTGTTCATATCCTTTGACCATTTATCAATTGGAGAATGGTTCGGTTTCTTATAAATTATGGTCAGTTCTCTATATATTTTGGAAATGAGACCTTTGTCAGAACCTTTGTTTTTAAAAATATTTTCCCAATTTGTTACTTCCCTTCTAATCTTGTTTGCATTAGTATTATTTGTACAGAAACTTTTTAGTTTGATGTAATCAAAATCTTCTATTTTGTGATCAATAATGATCTCTAGTTCTCCTCTGGTCATAAATTTCTTCCTTCTCCACAAGTCTGAGAGGTAGATTATCCTCTGTTCCTCTAATCTATTTATTATCTCCCTCTTTATGTCTAAATCATGGATCTATTTTGATCTTATCTTGGTATATGGTGTTAAGTGTGGATCCATGTCTAATTTCTGCCATACTAATTTCCAGTTTTCCCAACAGTTTTTTCCAAATAATGAATTTTTATCCCTAATGTTGGAATCTTTGGGTTTGTCAAAGATTAGATTGCTATAGATGTACCCTTTTTTGTCCTTTGTATCTAATCTGTTCCACTGATCTACCGGTCTATTTCTTAGCCAATACCAAATGGTTTTGGTGACTGCTGCTATATAATATAGCTTTAGATCAGGTACACTTAGACCACCTTCCTCTGAGTTTTTTTTCATTAGTTCCCTTGCAATTCTCGACCTTTTATTCTTCCATATGAATTTTGTTGTTATTTTTTCTAGGTAATGAAATAGTTTCTTGGGAGTCTGATTGGTATAGCACTAAATAAATAGATTAGTTTGGGGAGTATTGTCATCTTTATTATATTCGCTCGGCCTATCCAAGAGCACTGAATGTCTTTCCAATTATTTAAATCTGATTTTATTTTTGTGGCAAGTGTTTTGTAATTTTTCTCATATAATTCCTGACTTTTCTTTGGTAGATGGATTCCCAAATATTTTATACTCTCAACATTTGTTTCGAATGGAATTTCTCTTTGTATCTCTTGCTGTTGCATTTTGTTAGTGATATATAAAAATGCCAAGGATTTATGTGGATTTATTTTGTATCCTGCCACTTTGCTGAAATTTTGAATTATTTCTAGTAGCTTTTTAGCAGAGTCTTTGGGGTTCTCTAAGTATACCAACATGTCATCTGCAAAAAGTGATAGTTTAATTTCCTCATTTCCTACTCTAATTCCTTGAACCTCTTTCTCGGCTCTTATTGCCGAGGCTAGCGTTTCTAGTACTATATTGAATAGTAATGGTGATAGTGGGCAACCTTGTTTCACTCCTGATCTTACTGGGAAAGGTTGCAGTTTATTTCTATTGCATATTATGCTTACTGAAGGTCTTAAATATATGCTCCTGATTATTCTAAGGAATAGTCCATTTATTCCTATACTCTCAAGAGTTTTTAGTAGGAATGGATGTTGGATTTTGTCAAATGCTTTTTCTGCATCTATTGAGATGATCATATGGTTCTTATTAATTTGATTATTAATATAGTCAATTATATTAATAGTTTTCCTAATATTAAACCAGCCCTGCATTCCTGGAAAAAATCCTACTTGATCATAGTGTATTATCTTGGAGATGATTTTCTGAAGTCTTTTTGCTAATATCTTATTTAAGATTTTGGCATCAATATTCATTAAGGAGATTGGTCTATAATTTTCTTTCTCAGTTTTCGATCTACCTGGTTTAGGTATCAGTACCATG
The DNA here is from genome assembly GCF_048593235.1 of Sminthopsis crassicaudata. Lineage (NCBI taxonomy): Eukaryota > Metazoa > Chordata > Mammalia > Dasyuromorphia > Dasyuridae > Sminthopsis > Sminthopsis crassicaudata. The sequence goes on from NC_133621.1 coordinate 225,185,446, forward strand.
TCTGTGTCATAAAAGGAGTTTGGTAGGACTCCTTCATCCCCTATTTTTTCAAATAATTTATATAACATTGGGGCTAATTGTTCTTTAAATGTTTGGTAGAATTCACATGTGAATCCATCTGGCCCTGGGGATTTTTTCCTGGGGAGTTGATTAATAGCTTGTTCTATTTCTTTTTCTGAAATGGGACTATTTAAGCAAGTTATCTCCTCCTCTGTTAATCTAGGGAGCCTATATTTTTGGAGGAAGTCATCCATTTCACTTAAGTTATCAAATTTATTGGCATAAAGTTGGGCAAAGTAACTCCTTATTATTTCTCTAATTTCCTCTTCATTGGTGGAAAGATCCCCCTTTTCATTTGTAAGACTATCAATTTGATTTTCCTCTTTCTTTTTTTTTTGATCAAATTTACCAAAGGTTTATCTATTTTATTGGCTTTTTCATAAAACCAACTCTTGGTTTTATTTATTAATTCAATAGTTTTTTTACTTTCAATTTTATTGATTTCTCCTTTTAATTTTTGTATTTCAAGTTTAATTTTTGGTTGGGGGTTTATAATTTGGTCTTTTTCTAGCCTTTTAAGTTGTAAGCCCAATTCGTTAATCTTCTCTTTCTCAATTTTCTTCAAATAAGCCTCTAAAGATATAAAATTTCCCCTTATTACTGCTTTAGCTGCATCCCAAAGATTTTGGTATGATGTCTCATCATTGTTATTATCTTGGGTGAAATTATTAATTGTTTCTATAATTTGCTGTTTCACCCAGTCATTCTTTAAGATGAGATTGTTCATTTTCCAATTACTTTTTGGTCTATTTACCCCTAACTTTTTACTGAATGTAGCTTTTATTGCATTGTGATCTGAGAAGAAGGCATTTATTATTTCTGCCTTCCTACATTTAATTTTGAGATCTTTATGTCCTAATATATGGTCAATTTTTGTATAGGATCCATGAACTGCTGAGAAGAAAGTATATTCCTTTCTATTGCCATTCAGTTTTCTCCAAAGGTCTATCATACCTAGTTTTTCTAATATTCTATTTACTTTTTAAATTTCTTTCTTGTTTGTTTTGTGGTTTGATTTGTCTAAATCTGAGAGTGCAAGGTTGAGATCTCCCACTATTATAGTTTTACTGTCTATTTCTTCTTGCAATTCTCTTAACTTTTCCTTTAGAAAGTTAGATGCTATACCACTTGGTGCATATATGTTTAGTATTGATATGGCTTCATTATTTATGCTACCTTTCAGCAGGATATAGTTTCCTTCCTTATCTTTTTTAACGAGATCTACTTCTGCTTTTGCTTGATCTGAGATAAGGATAGCTACCCCTGCTTTTTTGGCTTTACTTGAAGCATAATAGGCTCTGTTCCAACCTTTTACCTTTATTCTGTATGTATCTCCCTGCTTTAAGTGTGTTTCCTGTAGGCAACATATTGTAGGGTTCTGCTTTTTGATCCAATCTGCTATCCGTCTCCGTTTGATGGGATCGTTCATCCCATTTACATTTACAGTTAAAATTACTAATTCTGTATTTCCTGCCATCGTAGTATCCCCAGATTATGCTTTTTTCCCTTGACCCCCCTGATCCCCCTCCCCGATATTTAATTTACAGACCCCCCTGGTGACGTGCAACCCTCCCTCTCTCTCTCTTCTAGGATCCCTCCCCCCTCCCTCCAAGTCCCTTCACTTATTCTCCTTTTCCTTTTCCCTTTTCCTCTCCCCCCTTTTAATGAGGTGAGAGAAAATTCTCTGAAAAACAAATATGTTAATTATTTACTCTTTGAGCCTCTCCTGATGAGAGTAAGATTCACACAATGATTCTCCCCCTCACTAAGTTCCCTCAGATATGGTGTATTTTCTATGCCTCTTCCTGGGATGTAGTTTCCCTCTTTTTATCACTCCTTCCCCTTTTTCTGAACCGACCTCCTTCCCTTTACTACACCCCCCTTTTTTTCTTTTATATCAGTAAAATCAAATTATCCTTGAGTATTTTTTATATACCCACAACAGAGTTACAGTTCTCAAGGGTTCTGTGTACCTTTTTCTGTTTCTCTTCAGTCTTGTGGATGTAGATCAAATTTTTTGTTTAAGTCTGGTTTTTTTCTTAGAAACATATAGAATTCCTCTGTTTCATTGAATGACCATCTTCTTCCATGGAAAAAGATGCTAAACTTAGCTGGGTAGTTCATTCTTGGTTGCAGTCCTTGATCTTTTGCCTTACGGAATATCAGGTTCCAGGCCCTTCTATCTTTTAATGTGGAGGCAGCCAGATCTTGGGTGACCCTTATTGTGGCACCTTGGTATTTAAATTGTTTTTTTCTAGCTGCTTGCAGGATTTTCTCCTTTGTGTGGTAATTCTGCAGCTTAGCCACTATATTCCGTGGTGTTCTTTTTTTAGGGTCTATTTCAGAAGGAGTTCGATGAATTCTTTCCACATCTACTTTCCCTTCTGTTTCTATTATCTCTGGACAGTTCTCTTTGATAATTTCCTGTAAAATAGAATCTAGGCTCTTTTTTTGGTCATAGTTTTCTGGAAGTCCAATAATCCGCAGATTATCTCTCCTAGATCTATTTTCCAGGTCTATAGATTTTCCCAGTAAGTATTTGACGTTGTTCTCCAGCTTCTCATTTTTTTTGTTTTGTTTGACTGATTCTTGGGTTCTCTGTGAATCATTCATTTCTATTTGTTCCATCCTGACTTTTAAGGAGTTATTTTCTTCTTTCACAGTTTTTAGTTCTTTTTGTAAATGCCCAATTTCGTTTTTAAATGAATTATTTTGCTCTATTGAATTTTTTTCCATTTCCCTAATTTTTTTTTTTTTGAGAATTATTTTCTTTTTCCAATTCAGAAATTCTATTTTCTTGAGACTTTTTTATCTTTTCCAATTCAGAAATCCTACTTTCCTGTGTTTTTTTAACCTTTTCTAATTCATAAATTTTGTTTCCCTGCATCTCCTGTGAATTCTTTATTTTTTCCAACTCCAATTTCAGGACGTTGTTATTCTCTATCATAGCTTCCCTTTCCTTTTCCCATTTTTCTTCAAACTCCCTTAATTTTTTAAGAGCTTCTTCTAGGAGAGAGTTATGTGATGGGGGGCAGGAATCGTTCCCCTTTAGGTTGTTATCTGCTGTCTCTCTGCTGTTAACTTCCTCGGGGTTGGATACCCGCTCTTTCTCTGTATAGAAGGAATCTATAGTTTTTCTAGCTTTTTTGCTCATACTTAAAAAATCTTTTGGGGTCTGTCCCTGGGGTAGGAAATTATTTATTTACTTCTTTACCAGCTTCCTCCCAGACCGGATGGATGCAGCGGCTCCTGCACCTGAGCTAAGATAGAGCTCTGGGAGAGAGTTCCCCACCCCCTCCTTGGAGGTGCCTCAGAGGTGATTAGCACTACAGTGCTTCGAGGGCGTAGAATAGTAAAGACAGCAGGAAGCCCAGCCTATGTGTCCGGGTGGGGAGTGGACGTCTGCAGCAGGTGACGTGAAAAGCCCCTGCGCTCAAACTGGAAGTGTCTGCCAGAAACCGCGGTCCCTAGTTCAAAGGTTCCGCTTCTCTGGGACTTCCTGGAGCTGAGTTCCACTCCCTCCAGCTAAACTAGGCTGTGTGTGTTGCCTTGGGCCGTATCCACCCACTTGTCAATCTCTTAACTATTCTCAGGTGGTAGCTGAGGCCACACCCCCTGGTGCCGAGTCTCTGCTGAGTCACCCCCAGGATTGGGGAAAATCTAATCTGAGTTTTAAAATATTTTGGCTTTCTCTTCTGAACTGCTAAATAATTAGCAGAGAAGAGCTAACAGCCTGTGCCAGATTCCTTTACCTCAGTGGCTTCTCTGATCCCAGAGCCCTTCCCAGCGCAATGGGTGCAGTGTGCCACTACCCCACCGACTGTGCTGGTCTCTCTTCTTCCTCCCCTGAGAACTGACCTTTCCTCTTGAAACTCCAGATTCTCTTCAGCTGGTAAGTCGTGCTTTCAGTCCTTATGGTATCTATCAGTCCTGAGCTAATTCTGAGACTTAATTTATCTAATTGGTTGCGAGGGAGTGAGGACGTTCACTGAGTCGTGTGTTTCTTCTCTGCCATCTTCAGTTCTCTGTTATTGTGTAAAATGTTGCCCAAAATACTGTTGCCACACTTTCTTGCCTTTGCTTCCTAGATTGTCTTGCATTAAAGTACAATTCTACACAATTGAACCCCTCTTTTAAACTTCTTTTTTTTAATCCTTCTTTTAAGTAAGAACTACTTTTCCAGAGTCATATTCTAGTAATGGAAGAGAAAGGGGTAAGAGAGAAAATATGTATTTCTATAGTATGAGGCCTTATGCAAAAAGTTTTATACATGTTATTTCATTTGATCCTCCCCAAAATACTGGGACATAAATCATATTATTTTTATTTTTGCAGCTGAAAATTTTGAGGCAAAGTTTAAGGGATTTGCCTATAGTCAGATCTGGTAAGTAGTCAAAGCTGAATTTGAACCAGGTTCTCTTGACTCCAAGCTGTTCCATATGACCAGGTTTCAAAGGTGAAATTTGAAGTCAAATTTGTTTTCATGAATTAGGGTTCTTGAATTAGGTTGGTTATAACCTTGGTTATTACCCATATTTTTTTATTTGTAAATGGACATTTCATACCATAGGTTTCATTGTAATTCCTTTTTAAAATTATTATTACATTTTAAAATTATTAACTTGATAGGTATACATAGGTGCTCTTCTTTCCACTTATTCTAAGTTTAAAACCTTTTGAATTTGATTTGTAAGATTCAAAGCAAATGCATTTGAACCCATTCTTTTTAGATATGCTCTATTCCCTTTGAAAAGTCTACAATTTCTGTATTTTAAAATCATACTCTATCAATCTAAAATTCTATCCTTAACTACTATCTCCTTGATCAGCTATTCACCTCCCAGATTAACCTTTTGCTTTTGAAGCCTTTGTTTTCATTAAACCCAACATTGAAAACCCAAGAGTCTTCAGTTTCTTGATTAACACTAATAATCCATAGCAATACTTTTTTTTATTCCTTCTAGCAGTATCATTTATACATGTGTAAATCATTGAAAGTACATTTGACACATCTTTGGAGATTCCTTGTCATATTCTAGTAGCGTATTGGGGAAGATAATAAACATTTCTGTTGTTAATTATATACATATAACCTTTTTTTTTCTTTTTAAATTTTGAAGTTGAAACTCCCTCTAATCTTTCCTTAGTCATTGAGAAGGGAAGGAAAATGATATCAATTATATCTGTGAAATCATATGAAATATTTTCATTTTAGCCATATTGTTAAAAAAAAAACCCAAAATATATTTAAAAGTGAAAAATTATACTTAAATTTACATTTCATTTTACAATTCATCACTTCTCTCTCTAGATGTGGATAGCATTTTTTTTCCCCATCAAAGTCTTTTGACATTGTCTTGGATCTCTGTATGGATCAGAGAAGCCAAGTCTTTCACAGTTAATCATTATTATGACATTGGTACTAATGTATGCAGTATTCTCCTAGTTCTTTTCATTTTACTTTGTATCAGTTTATATACACCTTCCCACATTTTTGATCTTTTGTTTGTTTGTTTGTTTGTTTTTTCCCCTAAAACCATTCCATAGTTATTTTTCTATAAGAAACAATCAGCAGGATGATTTCAGAGAGGCCTGGAGAGACTTACATGAAAAGATGCTAAGAGAAGTGAATAGAAGCAGATCATTGTACACAGCAATAGCAAAATTATACAATGATAAATTCTGACAGATATGGCTCTTATTAATATTGAGATGATTCAGTAGAGTTCTAGTGGTCTTGTGATGAAGAGAGCTATCTGCACCCAGAGAGAGGACTGTGGGAACTGTGCGTGAATCACAACATAGTATTTTCACTTTTGTTGTTGTTTGCTTGTATTTTGTTTTCTTTCTCTTTTGATCTGATTTTTCTTGTGATAATTATGGAAATATGTATAGAAGAATTGCCCAAGTTTAACATGATTTCTTGCCATCTAGGGGGAGGGAGTGAGGGTAAAGGGAAGGAGAAAAATTTGGAACATAAGGTTTTGCAAGAGTGAAAGTTGAAAATTATCTATGCATATGTTTTGAAAATAAAAAGCTTTAAAAATATGCCACAACTTATTCAATAATTCCCAAATTAATATTCAATTCTTTGCCACCACAGAAAGAGCTGCTATAAACTTTTTTGGTACATATATAATTTTTCTTTCTCTTTGATATCTTTGGGATACAGATTCAACAATATTACCGGGTCAAAGAATTTGGCAGTTTTATACTTCTTTGAGAATAGTTACAATTTTCTTTCCAGAATGATTAGACTAGTTCAGAACTCTACCAAAAATTTATTAGTATAACTATTTTTCCTCAAATTGTCCAGGATTTGTCACTTCTGTTAGATATGAGGTGGTACCCCAAGGGTGTTTTAATTTGCATTTCTCTAATAAATAGTGATTTAAAATATTTTAATATGAATATAGATACCTTCTTTATCTGAAAAATGCTTGCTTATATTTTGACCATTTATCAATGGGGAAAGGATTCTTATTTTTTATATCTAAATCCTTATATATTTGAAAAGTGAAGTTTTTATCAGAGAAATTTGCTATAATTTTTTTTTTGATGTTTCTTTATTGTCTAATGGTCCTTTGTTTTTTTTTTGTTTGTTTGTTTTGTTTTGTTTTGTTTTTGTTTTTTGTTTTTTTAGCATAATGTAGTTTCCCTGATTCTCTCTTTTAATTAGGTCTATTTTTGATTTTGCTTTTTCTGAAATCATGATTGCTACCCATGACCATTTTTTGCTTCATTTGAAGTATATTAAATTCCATTAAATTCTGTTTCAATTCTTTATTTTAACTCTGTACATGTCTTTCTGTTTCAAGTGTATTTCTTGTAAACACATTATTGAATTCTGTTTTCTAATCCCTTCTACTATCTGCTTTCATCTTATGGGGCATTTCATGCACTTTCTCTCCATCCTACAGCTTTCCTCTATTTATCTCCACCACCTACCTCTCTCTCTCTCTCTCTCTCTCTCTCTCTCTCTCTCTCTCTCTCTCTCTCTCTCTCTCTCCTCAAAAGCCTATTTTGTTACTGACCACTGCCTCCCTTAATTGGCCCTTCCTTTGATTGTCCCCTGCCCAGCCCATGTCTATTATTCTATTATTCCTTTCCCCTTCTATTTCTCCATTAGTAAGATAGTTTTCTATATCAAGCTGAGTTTGTATATATATATATATAAAATATAACATATAATATATTTTGTATTAATACATGTATATCAGTATTAATAATATGTAATATAAACAATATTATTAATATACATTATATATATTTTTCCACTTTGAACCAATTCCAGTGAGAGTGAGGTTTCCCCTCTTTCTCCCTCTCCTCTTCCATACATGCCTCATTTAAGTGAGAAAAATTTCCTCATTCTACCTCTCTTTTTCACCATCTCCCAAATAATTTTTCTTTCTCCATTTTTTTTTTGGACATCATGCCCACATAATTGGTTCACAATATTGGCCTTTCTCTTTGTTAATTGTGGTTCTGCAGGCTAAAAGAGGACAAAAATGGCATCGCTATGTTGGGATCAAAATATAGTGTGTCTGACTTTGATTGATTAGACTGATATGAGCCCAGAACGCTCTATTATGGATCAAGCACAAATTTGCAGTGAAAATATCTTTAAATTTGCATATCTCATGTTTCTTTTGATCTACTACAGTTTTTTTTTTTTTTTTAACTTTCTTATAGAGTAAAGTATTTTCTTTGATGCATGCATACCAGTCCTGTGCTGGTGTTGCTCATGTCTCATATTGACTCCAGAGGTCATGTGATGTCTTGTATACTTGTGTCATGTCTGCTAGCCTCTATGGAAGCACTTGCCTTGTGTGAGTTCTTCATAAAATAGGAAAACATTCATTTTACATTCAAACAACCCAGCCAGCCCAATAGGATTGTGCTCTTTGTAATAGAAGTGAAATGCTTGAAAATTCATATCAGAAAGGACATCAAGACTTCTGGAGGTGGAGCCAAGATGGTGGATTGAAGCCAGGAAGCTATTCAAGATTTTCCAGTTTCCCTCAAAAACCACATGAAACTAAGCTCTTGAACAGTGTCTGACAGAATGAAACCACTATGCAGCTCAGGATAGATTGGAAAAATTTCAAGAAAAGTCAGTCTCACTGGGGTGAAAAGAATATTCAGCCATCTTAGACAGAGTGGAGAAAAGCCAGTTAAAGGGTCTTAAGAACAACAGATCAGCAACTGAGAATCTCAGTGCTGATTCAGTAGTGGAGTAAACGGTAGAGCAGTCTCCAGTCCCAGCTCAGAAGGCAAATTCTGGACAATCAGGCTGGTTCCTGAAAAGAGCAGGCAAAAGCTACCCCTTGAAAACAGAAGGGGCCCTTGTGCTCAAAGCCAAAGCTGAAAGCTGCACAGGAAATTGAGAATGCCCTCTTTCCTCAGAAGCAGAGCTCAGCCATAAAAGTAAAAAACAAACAAACAAACAAACAAACCAAAAACAAACAAACAACAAACAAAAAAACCTTGACCATACAAAGCTACTATGGGGACAGGGAAGACCAAAACAGCAACTCAGATGAGGAAAAAATTTCTAGAATAAATCTCAAAGAGTGATATGAATCGGCACAAAGCACAAAGCATCAGTATTTCTGTTTATTATTGACAAAGCCCAAAGAGATAGAAAGGGAAATTCCATTTAAAATTAATCTAAACAAAATAAACTACTTGAGGGTCTACCTGCTAAGACAATCAGAAAAATACTTCTCACACAAATAAAATCAGATCTAACAATTAGAAAAATATTGATTGTTCATGACTAGGCTGAGTTTATATAATAAAAATGACAATTCTGCCTAAATTGTATAGTTGTTCAGTGTCATGCCAAATTGCCCAAAAAGTATTTTATAGAACTAGAAAAAATAATAACAAAATTCATCTGGAAGAATAAAAGATCAAGAATATCAAGGGAATTAATGAAAGAAAAAAAAAATGCAAAGGATGGTGGCTTAGCAGTACCAGATCTAAAACTATATTATACAGCAGCAGTCATCAAAATCATTTGATACTGATTAAGAAATAGAATGATGGGGGCAGCTAGGTGGTGCAGTGGATAGAGTACCAGCCCTGAAGTCAAGAGGACCTGAGTTCAAATCTGGTATCAGACATTCAACATTTCTTAGCTGTGTGACTCTGGGCAAGTTATTTAACCCCAATTGCCTCAGCAAAAAAGAAAAAGAAAAAGAAATAGAGTGGTTGATCAGTGAAATAGATTAGATACACATGACATAATAATCAAGGTATATAGTAATCTAGTATTTGATAAATCCCCAACATTCAGCTTCTGGGATAAGAACTCACTATTTGACAAAAGTTGGTGGAAAATTGGAAAATAATATGTCATAAACTCAGCATAGACCTACATCTCATACCCCATATCAAAAGTGAACTTATCCACACCATTCAGAATTCCTCCACTTACTGTAACTAGTGGATCTACGTATGGATGGTGTAGTGTCACTGGTGGAAAGCCTTTCTTTTTATGGTGTTTTCAGGCCAAAATTAGCATAAACAATGAACAATCAATCTGTGCTCTTTTACATTTCATTCTGAGAGGCTTCATTGGGTGGATAATCATCTGTGAACAAAAAATCATGCACCAACACTTTCTACTTGTCTTGTAGAATCTATAAGTTAAATAATACACCATTAATAGGTTAACCAACCTTGGTACCATTTTTGTCCTTGTTGAAGGCATCTGACAACATGACTGAAAACATCATAATAAGAGGCATGGGAGCAAGCACACAATACTGCTTCATTCCACTGATGACTGGAAAAGAATGAAAGAATTGTGCATTATTTAGAACTCATGTGAGCATGCCATTATGGAACTGTCATAATTCATGTCAGTTCCTGATGAACTTCTCTGGGTAACCAACTTTTTTCATAACCTTGAACAAGTCCTCATGACAGACAAGGTCAAAAACTGTGGCCAGATCCAGAAACATTATGTACAGATCTTTGTTCTGCTCCTGACATTTCTTCTGGAGTTAGCAAGAAGTAAATACTATGTTGACTGTACCATGGCCCTTTCTGAATCCACAGTATTTCTCAAATCTTCAGATGAAGCATCAACCTATTAAGAAAGATTTTGGCAAAAATTTTGCCTGCAATTACTAAAAGAGATGACCATACTCTACCTTCTCCTGCCTTGTGATTGTCACAAGACAGCTTATTTTATTTTATAGAGATGGATAATAGAACTTCCTCTTACCACATAACCTGGAAGATTTAAGTCAGCTTTTGTATACGCAATGCCATCCCCCAACTTAGAAGGGAATAAAATAAGCACCAAGCACTTTGCCACAAAAGAGGAACCAAATGGCAATAAAAACTTCATCAGTTGGAAGATCAGACAAAGATGTTAAAGTATATGAGGCATATGGGCAAGGACTTCAGCATTGGTTGATGATGCTTTGTTGAGAACACTATGGAATTGTTCAAACCATCTCTCCAGGATTATGTCCTTTTTATCAATCAATATGATTCCATCAGCACTGAGTAGTGAGAGACACCATAGGTCTTTGGTCCATAAGTAATGTTCGGAGAATCCAAAAAGCATTTGTGATTATTATTATCAAAATATATTTTTTTCATCTGCCTTCTTATTGAGCCCCAAATCCTGCATCTTTCTAAACTTTGCTTGCATGTTACTTTTGATGGAATCAAGCACTACCTTCTTAGAGATAGATAAACTATCCTGCTGATAAACCTTGTGGAGTGCTCATATTTTAGCAACTTCTGAAATTCTTCATCATTTTCTCCAAACCAATCTTGATGTTTACAATTGTTCTGGTCCAGATGAGGACATGCAAGACCATGTGCCAAATCTCTGAAAGCTGTCCATTTCAATTCTATTCCACTGTTGCTAAAAATGTATTAGTTCAACTTCCCTCAAAGTTAACAATAAACTGTGAATGAAGAATCATTTTAATCTGTTTACATCAAGTCTTCTGGTTGTCGGTTTTTATTAGATCCATCATGTTTGCAGCTTGGAAATGAGAAAGGTATGATTGCTCCAACATTCTGCACCACATGTAACCATCATCATTCTGCCATATTCTGTTAATCTCTTCTCCTTACAATGATATAGTATATTAAATTCCAATGTTTATTTTGAGGGTGCATCCACAAAGTTTTACTCCATTTAGATAAATGAAAGACATTATTAGTGATGGAAAAATTATGAGATGAGCAAGTCTTCAGTAGTAAGTGACCATTGCTATTGCTATTTCTGATTCCATTCGTCCCAAGGACTCCCTGTCATGTTTGATAATCTATGCCTATTCCAGCTTTGAGATCATCCAGAATTACAAGCTTGTTCTCTTTCAACACCTTGATAATGAAGGTCTCTAGGTTTTCATAAATTTTTTTCTTTGACCTCATCATGGATCAACAAGGTGGAAACATTCACACTGATAATAGTGGCATTGTACTTTCCCTGCAAATGGCAATCATATTATTGTGAGTTTGTTTTTTTTTTTTTTCTTTTGAAAGATACACAGGTTTGTTGTCTAGATTAGCTTTGATTACAAAACAAATAACAGTTTCATGAAAGTCCCCATCACTGTGACCACATCAAAATATATATATATATCTAGCTTGGACCTGGGTAAGCCATCCTGTTTCATTTAGGGCTGCAATGTGATTCCTGTTGAGTTCTTTCACAACAAGAGCTATTCATTTTTCAGGTCTACTGAGTTTGTATTATCCCTAAGTATGTGCACCTGATATGTACCAATGATGAGTGGAATCTTTTGCACTATATAATATTATAGAATAACAATTCTGATGAACATGGCTCTTTTAAACAATGAGATGATTCAGGCCAGTTCCAATGGTTTTGTGATGAAGAAAGCCATCTGCAAGGAGAGAGAGAACAGGGAGAACTAAATGTGAACCCCAACATAGTATTTTCACTCTTTTTTGTTGTTGTTTGCTTGAATTTTGTTTTCTTTCTCATTTTTCCCTTTTGATCTGATTTTTCTTGTGCGGCATGATATTTGTAGAAATATGTATAGAAGAATTGCACATGTTTAACATATATTGGATCATTTGCTGTCTAGGGGAGGGAGTGGGGCAAAGAAGAGAAAAATTACAACACAAAGTTTTGTAAGGGTGAATGTTGAAAATTATCCATGTATTTATTTTAAAAATAAAAAGCTTTAAAGGGAAACAACAAACTGGGAAAACATTTTTACAGTCAAAGGTTCTGATAAAGGCCTCATTTTCAAAACATATAGAGATCGACTCTATAAGAAATCAAGCCATTCTCCAATTGCTAAATGGTCAAAGAATATGAACAGACAGTTTTCAGATGAAGAAATTGAAACTCTTTCTAAGCCATATGAAAAGATGCTCCTAGTCATTATTAATCAGAAAAATGCAAATTAAGGCAACTCTGAGATACAACTACACACCTGTCAGATTGGCTAGGATGACAGGAAAAGATAATAGTGAATGTTGGAGGGGATGTGGGAAAACTGGGACACTGATGCATTGTTGGTGGAATTGTGAATACATCCAGCCATTCTGGAGAGCAATTTGGAACTATCCTCAAAAAGTTATCATACTGTGCATACCCTTTGACCCAGCAGTGTTACTGGGCTCATATCCCAAAGAAATCTTAAAAAAAGGAAAAGGGACTTGTATGTGCAAGTATGTTTGTGGCAGCCCTCTTTGTAGTGGCCAGAATTGGAAATTGGAGAATGGCTGAATAAATTGTGGTATATGAATGTTATGGAATATTATTGTTCTGTGAGAAATGACCAGCAGGATGATTTCAGAAGGGCCTGGAGAGATTTACATGAAATGATGCTGAGTGAAATGAGCTGAACTAGAAGATCATTATATACTTCACCAACAATACTATATGGTTCTCTTCAGCAATGAGATGAAGCAAATCAGTTCCATTTGTTCAATAATGAATAGAATCAGCTACACCCAGTGAAAGAACTCTGGGAAATGAGTGTGAACCATTACATAGAATTCCTAATCCCTCTGTTCTTGTCCGCTTGCACTTTTTATTTCCTTCACAGGTTAATTGTACATTATTTCAAAGTTCGATTCTTCTTGTGCAGCAAAATAACTGTATGGATATGTACACATATATTGTATTTATCATATACTTTTACATATTTAACATGTATTCGTTTACCTGCCATCTCGGGGAGGGGGTGGGGAGAAGGAGGGGAAAAATTGGAACAAAAGGTTTTGCAATTGTCAATGCTGAAAAATTACCCATGCATATATCTTGTAAATAAAAAAACTATAATTTAAAAAAAAAAGATCAGTCTGGAGTTAAAAAATTGACCCAGAAATATTTTCTAGATCTTCAACAATTTCCTTTAGTTCTTGACAGTGGAAAGAGAACTATGTAACCAGTAACCAGCAAAGGATCATCTAAAAATCTCTTTCTGATCAGTTGTCTGACCCATTTACTATCTTTGGATGGAGAACTTATGAAGTTCCTCTATGGCCTGTGGCTGGTGCTGTCTTTATGTAGGTGCTGAACAGGCCTTCACCCCAGTATCAGAATTCTTCTGCTGACATTTTAAGTTGTCTGAGGTTGGGAAAATGTCTCATTTTGAACTTTTGTTGGCCCTTACCCTTCAAAATTTTTTAATTTGAGGAATTATTTTTAAGTTATTTAGAAGGGAATATTGAGAGAATTCATCTGAGTTCCTGTCTATATACATTTCCATCTTGGATCCACTCCTATTATAAACCACATATTTCCATTTTATTCACAAGGATAACATGAGAAAATTGCCAAATAATTTAGTTAATATATACCCTGTTCTCTTGATCTGCTAGCTTAATTATCAGAAAAGGAGAGGTTAATCTGAAATAATCTGTTCTTTATGAAAATGTTGATTCTTTTTCTTTCTTTCTTTCTTTTTTTTTTTTTTTTTTTTTTTTTTTGCAGAGGCAATTGTGGTTAAGTGACTTGCCTACAGATGCACAACCAGGAAGTGTTAAGTGGCTGAGGCCAGAACTCGGGTCCTCCTGACTTCAGGACTGGTGTTCTATCCACTAATCAACTAGTTGCCCCAAAATGTTAATTCTTAAAAATTGTTTCCTTTTCCAAGTGTTCATGCATTATCTCATTAATAATACATACTAATTATTTTTCTGAAATCAAAGTCACTATCTTTAATTTATATTTTGCTAATTCCACTTTCTTTCTTATTTTGAACATTATGACATGTGACTTCTCTCATTATTTATAGCTCTCTTATTTTCCAAGATCTTTTCAAATTGACTCAGCAATTTCACTTACCAGTTTTTTCAAGATCTTAGAATATGTTAACTAACCCAAAAGTATTTAGTAAGCATCTACTGTATGATAGTCACTGTGCTAAGATACATCTTAGTCTGGTAATTTTGAACTCCTTTGGGTATTGTTTTACCATATTATATATTGGGGGCTTCAAATTATTTTTTTAACAATTTTAAATTTAAACTTCTTAGACTTTTCTCTTTGAAAAAAAAAAACTAGAACACAATTTGAATAAAATACTTCTTGCTCAATGTAATCCATGTCAATACTATGTTCCCATTTGCACTAATCCATGGTCCTACCTCTTATGTGTATTCTCTTGCTTCCAACATAGCTTGACAATTCCCCCCCATTTTTTTTGGTTCTTAGCTTTTCTCACTGGACTCAGCTATTTTTTAGTTTTATCACTTCTGTTATTATTTTGCTTTTGTAATTATCCTTAGTTACTTATCTTTACTTTTATCTTCTATACTTATCTTTAAAACTTTGGAGTTGAACAATCAATTCCCACTGGAACAGCATCATTCTCTGCAGTTTCTTCTTTGTTAACTGATCAAAATCATCTCTATCTATGTTGATTCATGTGGGCACAACTAATTCTGGACCTTTAGAATTTTATTCATGAAGGCATCCCATCATCACTCTTGAACATGCTTATCCTCTAGAATTTTAGACTAATCATCTTACCTATCCTTTCCTGAAATATTTTGAAAATGACTCCCATGCCCATTTCCAATCTAGTGTATCCAATTATGTTTAAATTTTCTTTTCTCCATTATAAATTCTACATAAAATAATGATAAACCCATAAAAATTCTGTGTTTCACCCTCACTATTGGTGATCAATCAGCCCCACTGTTTCTATATCTTTATGGTCCATTTCATGGGTATTATATTGAGGACTCAGAGTAAGTTATAGTGACAATGTTATCTTAGAATATGGTTCTTTTTTAATCTTTAGTCTAAATGTATAGTGGATAGAACAGGGAGAAAATTTGATTTTATAAGACCCACAAAAATGAAGAGATTAAAGAATTTTCACTTAAAATTCATGAAAATCAGAGCATTTTAAAGATGAGAGGGACATTAAAAAGCTCCTAATCCAATTCCTTCATTTTGTAAATGATGAAATGTGTCAAAAGAGATTAGAAAACTTACCCAAAGACACCTAGCCAGTAAGTAGCAGAGCCATGATTTAAACTCAAGTCTTTAGACATTTTGCATTGTTTTCCTCTTTTTTAATTTTTAAAGATTTGCTTTATTGTATCTTGATTTCTCATAAAATCATTAGCTTTCATTTGCTCAATTTCAATTTTTAAGGAATTATTTTCTTCAGTGAGCATTTGTTCTTCCTTTGTAAATTGTCAATTTTTTTAAAAGCATTCTTTTTCTTATTAGCCTTTTTTTTTTTTGAAATTTTCTTTTGTGCCACTCTCAATTCTTTTTCTTAATTTTTCCTCTCTATCTCTCAAAATCCATTTTGAGTTCATCCATAGCCTGAGCCCAAGTCTTATTTTTTTCTTGGAGACTTTGGATGTAGGAGCTTTGATTTTTGTTATCATCTTCTGTGTTTTGATCTTCCTTGTCACCATAATAACTTTCAATAGTCAGAAACTTTTTGTGTTGTCTGTTCATTTTGCTCTCCTATTACTCTGCTTTTAACACTTTAATAAGGTAGGCTCTGTTTCCAGGGTCGAAGATGCAGTGTCCCAAACTTCAGGGGTTTTTACAACTATTTTCAGAGATCCTTCCAGGGAATTGACTACAAGCACTCTTTTCTGCCCTGGAGCTGTTAGGAGTGTCCCCATTCCACTATAGCTATAAGATCTGGTGTGCCAAAGCAACAGAGTTCTGTTTTGATGATGTGCAAGGAGGAGTTGGGGCTGAGGCTGTGCTGGCATGCGATTGCATGTTGGGTTCCTACCTTGGTTCCACAGATCTTTTCTGCTGACCTTCTAAGTCCTCTTTGCTATCTATGGTCTGAGAGATCTGGAAGTCACCAATACTGCTTCTGATTCAGAAGTTCTGCTTAGCTGACACTGGGGGGATGTAACTGTGGCTGTGGCTACATGCTGGATTCCTCCCATGGTGTCACAGAACTTTTCTGCTGATCTTCTAAGTTACCTTCAGCTAAAAAATGCTTTACTCCATTTTTTTTGGATGTTCTGATGCTCTAAAGTTTGTGTAGAGTCATTATCTTAAAGAATTTTTGAGTGGTCTGGGGAAAAGGTTGGATGAGTTCTTTTGCCTTTACTCTGCCATCTTGACTCTACCTTTCTAAACACAAAGTCTAAAGAACCCCAATTCAGAATTATTTTTAAAATACCATATTGTGGGTCAGCTAGATAGCACAGTGGATAGAACACCAGCTCTGAAGTCAAGAGGACCCGAATTCAAATCTGGTGTCAGACATTTAACACTTCTTAGCTGAATGATCCTGGGCAAGTCACTTAACTCCAATTGCCTCAGAAAAAAATATTGCCCTATCTGACCCATCCAGTTATTTATAGAAGGAAGGAAAAAAGACCTTAACCCAGATCAGAAAAATACATTTATAAAGAGAATCATGTGACTGCCTCATATCTGACAGTATCAAGAAGTTTCTCCAAATTTGTCATGGGGGCAACCTGACATTTTCATTACTACATTCCCCAGATCTATCATCAATCTAACAACTTTATTAACAATAAACAAATAAATGAATGGATAGATAAATGAATGTATAAAGAAATAAATAAATGGATGAATGAATAAATAAGTGATTTATTAGAAGCACAAAAAAAGCACCGAGATAATGTAGAAACATTAGGGTAAAGCAAAGGACATTGTCATTGAACATAATTCCTTTAAGACATATAGAAATGGAAAATATTATGGTATGATGGAAAGAGCATTTGATTTGGTATGCAGTTGACCATTTTTTATTTTTCTACTGAAGACATAGCATTGTGGTGAAAAGAGCTTTACACTGGGAATGAGACCTAAGTTTTCATCCTGATTTCTACCACTTACTTTTTCTGTGATCTTGAAAAAAATAACAATTTGATGAACACTGATCTTGGGAGTCAGAGAGTAAGAGTGGCATGGGTGTGGGGACACAAGTTCATGGATTTAAAGAAGAAAAGCAGCAGAAGTATTGGAGAAAACTTTTAAAGTGTAATAAAAAAAAAGAACTTGAAAACTGGGAGAATAGCAAAGACAAAGAAAAAGAATTCAACAAAAAATTCAATAAGCTTTTTAAAAAGCCCCTACTATATGAAAGAAACTGTGCTCACTGCTGGGGGCAGAAAGAAAAAAAAGCAAAAAACAAACAAACAAAAAAAAACAAAACAGCCCTTTCCCTCAAGGAACTTCCTTTCTACTAGATAGATAAAACATGACAGATACACAAACAAGTTCAAAGTATACATGAAACCATACAGAATAATTTCATACAATATTAATAATTGGGGTAGGAGTGATTACAAAAGTTCTTGTTTGACAGTTCATGACTGATCTGTGCTTTGAAGAAACTAGCAGCATGGCACAGTGAATAGAGTGCCAACTCTAAAATCAGGAAGATTTCACTACCTAAGTTCAAATCTGACTTCAGACATTTACTAGCTATATGATCCATAACTAGTCACTTAAACCCGTTTGCCTCAGTTTCCTAATCTGTAAAATAGCCAAAAAAGGAAATGAAAAAAAAAAAAAAACACTTTCATATCTTTTACAAGAAAATCCCAAATGGAGTCACAAAGAATCAGACATGACCAAAATTAATAACAACAGAAATTTGACAAGGCATTTCAGGTATGGGTACCAAGAACAAATATAAGATATGAAATTCTATGCAAAGAACAGTTAGCAAGTCAGTTTGTCTAGAGCAAAATGTGCATGGGTATATAAAAAACAGAAAAATAGATGAAAGATAGCATGTAGAAGGCTTTAAATATCAAGTAAAGATATTTGATTTTTTTTTTCTTAGCAGCAGTCTAAAGTGAATGAAGATTTTTCAGTGAGTGGAGCAAAGGTTACACATTCATACCTGTGTGGGGAATATCATTTTGGTAATTGAGTAAAGGGTAGATTAAAGAGGGGAGATTAGATACAAATAAACCAATAGAAGGCTATGGAAATGAGCAATATTAAGGAGTTGAATTAAGGTAGAATTTGAAAAAATGGAACAAAGGGGACAAATGCAAAATATGATATGAAAGCAGAAGCAAGATTTAAGAAGTGAAGGAGAAGGAGGAGCCAAGAATGATTCCAGTTGTGAACCTAAATAACTGGAAAGTTGGTGATACCATCAATAGAAATATGGAGATATGAAAGATGAATGGGTTTGAAGGGAAACATAATAAATTTATTTTGGAAATGTGAAGTTTGAAATGCCTATGCAGATATATTGAAATGTAAATATAGATTTCAGCAATTACTTGAAATTATGGGACTAAAATTCAGGAGATAAATTAAAGCCCAATATTTAAATTTATAGATTATTTCAATTTAAAAAAACATATTTAAATCCATAGGAGTTGATGAAATCATTCAAGGCAAGTTTCACAAAAAAGAAAATAGGACTCGGCACAGAGCCCTTTGAAGTAATCCTGGATTACAAGGAGAGCTAGCAAAGGAGATGGAGAAGAACTGGTCACAAAGGTGAGAGAAGAATCAAAAGATAGCAATATGACAAAAGCAAAAAGGTAAGAAAAAGTATCCCTATAATAAAATCACTAGAGTTGTTTATGGCATGAGTTAAACATAATCTGCAGTGAAGGGATGCCTGTGGAAGAAACCAGCAGAGACAACTGATTCAAAAAAGATATTAGAGAAAGTACTGAAGCAGAAGACTGATAGTTTGAGAACTTACAGTGATATCTAAGTTACATAAAAAGGGAGCGAACAGAAATATAGGTAGAATGCCACAGAAAACTAACCAAGTTCTGACTCTCCAATTCATCCATCTATAAAATGAAGATAATATATTTTCATTACCTGAAACTGGTTGTTCTCTGAAGAACCTGCATTTGAAGAAGCACCCAAACTAGTTTTCTACTTCAAACCTGGTTCAAATTCCTTGGACTTCTCCACTTTATCCCACCATAGGTAATCTTCCTCCACACCTTTTTATCTAGCTTTTCTTTTCTTATTTAATGGACATAAGTCTTCTGTCTTTTTTCTTTTCTTTTTAGTATTTGTATTCCTAGCACTTAGCACAATGCTTAGCTTACAATATACACTTAATGAATGCTCTCTCTAGCTATCTATTTATCTATCTATCTAATTTTATCCACAGGATTGCCAGAAAAGTGCTTTGTGAGACTTAAAGGGATAAATATAAATTGCTTACTATTGTTGTAATCATCATTATTATTTTCCTTAGTGTTTGAGCCATTTGCTTTTCAAAATTACATGACATCAAAGTGCTATGGTGGTGAAATCAATATCCCCTTAACAATAAATAATGCTTCCTAGTAGGAGGCTGAGTAAGACAAGTTATCTTAGAGATGATTACTGTTCCTGATTCTCTACTCCTGTGACCATTTTTTAACTGGACTCAGCTCATACTGGCTAACAAACACGCTTCTGAAAAATAAATAAATAAATAAACCTCTGCATTGGACTCCAACAAGTCCCTTGGCTTATCATTTGATTATGTCTTGTCCTGACCTACAACCAGTTAATTAATGAGATCCCTATATTCCAGAGACATGATGTTGCCATAGAGATAGATTTATACCTCTCCTGAATTACATATGCCTATGTAAAAACAGCTACTGACTGACTCCTCCCTTTATCCTTTTTTTTGAAGAGAAAACCCTGGAAATTTATGTAATATGGCACAGATGCCTCTAGGAAAGAGGTAAGATGGAAGTTAAATGGAAAGAGGTTACAAGTTCTATTTTCTCTCAGAATATCAAAAAGTCCTGGAGAAGTGATAATTAAATAGAATGGATATCTCCCACATGTTGGAAGAAGAAAAACAATTCACATTGTCAGTGAGGAATTAGAGATAGAGAATTTTCTGAGTTAGGTAAAAAAATTTTCTTATAGCTATCTGGACAAGGCCTTTGTATATAGAATAGGGTTTTGGGACATAGATATAAAAGAACATAAAATTTCAAATAGCACAGAGACATTCTCACATCCATGAGGGTTAAACAGCTATAAAACTGTCAGCTGAGGAATTTATGTAATCATTTCCTTGGCTCTATGTTTCACATAGTTGGGTCATAGACATAATTAGCACAAACTTCCAGAAGCATAGCACAGGGACTACAGAAAGGAGAACCTACAGAGCTTTCTGGGGAAGGAGAATAGTGTCAAGTATTGAACACAGTATTTCAGAGGTTATTGAGAATGATGACATGTGACAAAAGTGAAGTTTCAGCAGTGTTCAATGAGGAAGAGCAAAATCTAACCTTCCTCTCATTAAACCCCACTTGGGATATCACTGGTAGTCACAGAAACTACAAAGATCTCTGGGGCAGAGAACAGAAGAACCTAGCAGAAAGGAAGGAAAAGTTGTTTTGCCTCCCTATGGGTTCAACAATGAAACATTTACTTCATAATTAAAGTCTATTCAATATTTGATGCCTTGTAAGCCCAGGAATAAATAAGAGGTATAGATGCTGCCACACTGAGTGTGTGTCAGATTTAGGACTTCTCAAGTTCCAACTAAATAGGAGAAGAACAGATTCACCAATGATAATAAGTGTATCCAAATCCATCATGTCAGAAAGTAGCCACTGACATGGTTTCTCCTACTTGCACTCACTTTTCTTATATTAATGCAAACTTCCAGATAAAAACCTAAATGTACTCTATAGATTCCAGACATTATACTGTGACTTCTGATCCTAACCTCTTTACTTTTTTATACATGTTCTGGAAAAATATGTGAAATTTTGCAAGTACATTTTGATGCTAAAGGAATGAACAATGTGATCTCATATCATCCTTACAGTCTCATGAGATGAAAACACAAGATTAACCATTCTCATTTTAGAATTGAGGAAATAGAGATAGACAGAGAGTTTATATGGCACCCCCAAGATTGCAAATTGGGATTTAAGCCTAGGTCTTCTGCATAAGCCAAAAGTAAAATGAACTAAAATAAAAAGGAATTTTAAAGGCCATATACTCCAATTCACAATTGAGCAACTCTTTCTTCTTCAAATGATCATCCAGTCTCTTCTTGAAGATGTCTGGAGAAAGTGGCACTTTGAAGGTAACCCATTGCAAATGTAGATAAGTAATTACAAGGAAGTTTTTCTTTAAGTTGAATCTGAATTTGAGTCATTGCAAATCCCATCAAATACTCTCACTTCTGCCTTCTTGGGTTAAGCAAAAGATGCACAATCAAAAATGTAAATGCTCATAGCATTGCAAATATTGGACTAAAAAGACTATAGAAGTCACCTAGTCCAATCTCCCCTTTTATAAATGAAGAAATAAGGCTCAAGGAGATTGAGTGATTTTCTCAAGATCACAGAGGTAGTCAGTAGTGGTATTTGATCCCAGGTCAGAAACTCGGTCAACATTTAAATGCCCACTATACTCCAGAAGTTTGTGCTAATTATGTCTATAACCCAACTATGCTCACCCTACACAAAAAAAGCAATCTCTGCTCTCAAGGAGTTTAGCTAAAGGGGGGATACAAGTGAGTAAGTATGTAGTAACAAAATACATACAGAATAAATTTGAAATAAGCAACAGAAAAAACCCTAAAATTAAAGGGGATCGGGAAGGTATTCTTAGCTTTTTGGAATCTGATTTTCGCAAAAAGATAAAAAATAAAAAAAAATTGAGCTTTTTATTTTCAAAGTTCATGCATAGATAGTTGTCAGTGTTGACCCATGCAAAACCTTGTGTTCCAAATCTTTTTCTCTTTTCCTTCCCCCCAACCCTCTCCCCCAGACAGTAAACATGTGCAATTCTCCCATACATATTTCCACAATTATCATGCTGAAGGAAAAGAAAAAAAAAAACACATTAGATCAAAAAAGGGGGAAATTTAGGAGAAAAAAGAAAAGGCAAGCAGACAACTACAAAAAAGTTGTGATCCACACTTAGTTCCTATAGACCTCTCCCAGAAAAAGATTATTATAGAAGATAGCATTTTAGCTGGGATTTGAAAAAAAGTTAGGGAAGCCACGGGGTGGAAATGAGAAAAGAAAGAATTCTAGGAATGGGGAAAAGCCAGTACAAAGGCTCAGAGTACAACACCATCACCTCAATCCTGTTCTCCATTGGTCTTCTCTGGGTCTGAATTACCTAGTTTCTTAAATTGATAATCATATGACATCTAGTTCTCTTACTATTCTGGATATTCTCATCTATATCCATTCAGTTTTGTGAAATATTCTTCTCAACACAATATTCTAGATGTAATTTAGACATTTTCCAATTAATACACAATTAATACATGTTTGCTTTCAGAGCTGCAATGTCACACTGCTTCTTATCAAGCTTAAAATATATTTTTCTATGTGAACTACTGTCTAGACATGTTTCCCCTATCTTATATTTGTACAATTGAGTTTTTGTTTCCAAGATTGAACTTTAGATTTATCTCTATTAAATTTCATTTTATTAGATAGACTCATTGTTCTAGCCTGTCAAGATCATTTTGGATCCTCATTCTGTAACCCATCACCTTAGCTACTTTTCACAGCTTTGCAACTTAGTCACTCCCTTCATACTGTCTGTAGAAGCTACTCAGGGGATGGTAGAATTCAGTAATACTACTTTCCCAGGATAAAAATCAAACTAATATACCCTTCCTTTACAAATACTTATATGCATATAATTCTTTCCTCTTTATGATTTTGGAGAATGACAAGAGTGGGAAACAGGTTGAGTTCTCAATTGAATATTACTTTCATCTAGAAAAATGGAACCAGGGTTAAAATTATTTGGAGAGCAAGATAATTTTGTTGAAACAATAGAAATTATAAACTGCAAAGTACTTTTACATTGTAACATCAACCTCAAGAACCATTTTTACAAGAGATTATTAGGGATACTGTTACTTTCTCTTTGAAGAGTGACTGAAATCCTGGGAAGCTACAGTCATGTAGCTTGGAGTGAATTTGTAAGAGGCTATGAGGAACAAGGAGAGGAGACTAAAAGAACTTCTTTCTTGGGGAAATGAGTAACTTAATGATTGTGTACACTTTGCAGGTAATGAAATTGAGGCTAAATGAGATGAAGTGATTTGCCTGTGGTCAAAGAATCAGAGGTGAAATTTAAAACTTGGTCTTCCTAACTTAAAATTTAACACTCCTCCTACTATGTAATATACCAACTCCCTTATAATAAAGTTATACTTGTCCTACTATTCTCACTCCTTGATAGATTCTTGGGATTTGTGGAAAAGAGGAAGAGAATAAATATACAATACTGTGAGTGTGTATATACACATATATGTGTATGTATGCATATATATATATTACTATGTATATATGTATATATATATATTATATATATTATGTATATTACTGGGTATATGTAAATAATACAACATAACATAACATATTATAATACATTATAATCTAATATATTATTTGAAAAAGAACTATTGAGGTCAGACACAAAGGAAAGAAGTACCAGGAAACATGTCCAGATCCAGGAAGAGTCCTTTCGAAGAAAAGGAAATGAGCATTACATAGTCATTTGTCATTTGAATAATATTTGAATAAGTTCTTTTCAACTGGTCTAGTCAAGTTTTCCTAAAGTCCTGCCATGTAGATTAGTCCCCTCTACCCACAATCCTCCACTATATATATTTTAAAAAGGCAGATAAGTTATCCCTAAGATTTAACTAGTTCAGGGGAGTAAGGCTTCAACCATTAAAGCAGCTTTATATCACTACTTTTCTTACTATCATTCTAGTTATCACGCCCATTTGACCTAACATACCCTACTGATGAGAGGCATTTCTGTATGAAGATAGAGAGTAGGGGTGATACCATATTCACATGAATCTATATTGTATCCTTGTTGGATATCCTTTCCATCATATTGTTAAGTAAATATTTTGGTAAGTGTTATATCATCAACAAGTGTACCATTGCTTTCCATTTCTAAGCCTGAATCAGTCTTGGTCCTCAACATCATTCATTGGTTATGGTAAAGATAGTTATAATGCTGATTTTTTAAAAAGAGCTACAATGAGTGTGAGTCATTTGGAGGTAATATTCCATTTCAAAATGTCTATAGAAGATGAATATGAATAGCTAATTCTTGCTGTTTTGGCCAGAAACTCTGAGGGTCTTCTCCTCCCAGACTGATTCTTTTTTTTTTTATTATTTGATTAGATAAAAAAGCCCATTCCTTGCCTCATTTCTTTCTTACCTATCCTTAGTCACTGAGTGGTGGTGCCTCAGTCAAACTAAGACCTCTTCGAGATCTTAGTTTAAAAAAACCAAGGTCTTCTATTGCACCTGGACTATTTCCACTTGTCCTGATATATGACTGACCACTGTATCCACATGGTTCCAGGGAAGAAAATGAAGATGGTGACTTTGCACAACCTTCCAATTCACTTTCATGTCATGGCATCACCTCTCTGATGTAATGGTTCTCTTCCAGAATGAAGGATAGAATGCTTTCAAGAGCAAGAACAACAGTTATTTATAAGATGACAAGGGAGATATTAAGCAGTGGTCTGAGGATTTGGTAAGTATTTTCTTTCCCAGTTATCTTAAAAACAGTTCCTCCATTTGAAGTCTCCAGATTATTTCCTTAGGCCATTATCAACCAGTGGAGAGAAACAAAGAACTGCTTGGTAGTCTCCAGACTTAATCCCTCCTATGGCAATAGGAGTATAAATTAGCATTGACCTAGTAGTATAGGTTTTATTTTGTCGCTATATTATACCAACTAGCTTGTTGTTCTCTGATAACCCTAGATATGGGGCTGAATAAGCCCAAAAGGAACTAAGGGTTTTAGTACTCTGAAAAGTCTCTAAGAGCCCCATGGAAGACAAAAACCAGTGAGATCCTAAACTGCATTAATAGAATTATGAGTTTGCTCCTTCACCCCCAATTCCCACTGCCCGTCTACCTCCCCAAACAAAGAAGTTCCAGAGTATTCTGTTCTAGTTAGGTCACAACTGTAGTCATTTGTCCAGTTCTAATCAATTTAATTTAGGATAAGCTGGCGCAGTTATGTAAAAAGCATGCAGAATAATGCAAGGCTTGAAAACTATACCCTGCTGGTTGAAGGAATTAAATGTATTTGTCTTGGAGAAGACTTTTTTTTATAATATTTTATTTTCCAAATACATGCAAAGATAGTTTTTAACATTCACTTTTGTAAAAAACTTGGAATTTGTGTTCCAAATTTTTCTCTCTCACTCCTCCTCCTCCTCCCCAAGACAGCAAGCAATGTTATATAGGTTAGACCTGTGTGATTCTTCTAAATATATTTCCACATTCATCATGCTGAGCAAGTAAAATCAGATCAAAAGGGGAAAAAACATGAGAAAGAAAAACACAAACTGCAGCAACAAAATGAAAATTCTATGCTTTGATTCTCATTCAATTTCCATAGTTCTCTTTCTGTATGTAAATAGCACTTTTCATCCCAAATCTACCAAAATCGCCTTGAAGCACCTGAATGTTGAAAAGAACCAAGTTCATCATAGTTGATCAACATATAATCTTGTTACTGTGTACAATGTTCTCTTGGTTCTGATCACTTTACTTAGCATCAGTTCATGTAAGTTTTCCAGGTTTTTCTGAAATCAGAAAATTATTTCTTCTTATAGAACAATAATGTTCCATTATGTGCATATACCATAACTTATTCAGCCATTTCCCACCTGATGGGCATACACTCCATGAGAAGAAAAGATTTAAGGGGAACATGATAGCTGGATATAATTATTGAAGGACTGTTATAAAGAAGATGAATTAGGCCTTCTCTGTCTGGTCCAGAAGATAGGAACAAAAAGAATTTGTAAATCACAGAAGACCAGGTTCAACTCAACATATAAGAAAAAAAAATTATAATCATTAAAGCACTCCAAAGCAGAATAGTTTGCCTTATGAGGTCTTCAGGTAGAGACAATGATTCCACAATGTTGACAGGTAGAAGGGAATTTTGTTTGAATACAGATTAAGCCAGATGATTACTCAAAACACAGTGTTGAGGGATCGAGAGGAATCCTATTCAAATATAAGTTGGACAAGAAGACTTCTGAGATCATCCAGATAGTGGAAGTTTTATTACCAGAAGATGAATCTGCTCAACTACAATGACAAGGTGGTGATGATGGTGATGATGATGAAGTACTGGTAATTGGAAGAACCTGATAAGGGAAATGGACAAGTATTTAATAAATAAGATTGAATTACCAATTGGCAACCTCCGCTATGTTTCATCATTGGTAATATCTACATATCAATTCATCTCCTTCATTTGATTTAGGTCCCACAGTTCTCAATGGAGATTGCCCTGACTTTTCAGAATGTTTAAGAGTACTTCATTTTTCATACTGAATGGAAAAAAGCTGACACTATGGATGTTGGCCATTTAATTTAAGTATGTGAATATTCTCTGGGCACAGAGGCCCTCTGAGAAAATGAGAGCTATAAACTATTATTTTCAAATGGACAAAAAAAAATCTCAGCGCATGTATCAGAAAAATAATAAAGTAGTTTTGTCCTGTGAAAACTATTTGGACATAGTCATTTACCTTTTGTGACTGAAGCAAAAGCTGGGATGAGCTTTGGAAGTGAAGGGTCAGAACCCCTCCACAAAAACATGGTTTCCTAACTGTCATCAAGGAGAACATATAGCAGCCTCTGTCAAGAGGCCAAAAACCTTCTGTGTACCACAAAGATTTCACTTTCTTGCCTCCACCTCAGTGAGGCAGTATTGTCTAGGTCAGGGGTAAGGTGAATGTATTAGCGCCTTTCCCTTTACCCAAAGTAGCTTGTGAATCTTGGGTTTATATTATCTCTTCATCAGCAGCAATGTCTGCTTAAATATGCCTCCCCCAAATTTTTAATCTGAAGCCTCAGTGTGGCCTAATGCTTTGAAAACTTTATGTAGTAGAATATTTGTCTCTAGGACAATTAACTACTTCAATTCTACCTTGTCAATGTCCCAGGGGACTTCCAATTATCTCAAGGAATTATTTAGGAAAAAAATCAAATTCAAATTCATTTCAAACCACATTAGTCTATTTTAATGTCGTTTAGAATATTTTAATGCCTAGGCAGCTAGGTAGGACAGATGATAGAATTCTGGTAAGGCAGGAAGACCAGAGTTCACATTCAGCCTTAAACACTTACAGTTGTATGATTCTAGACAAGTCAGTCAATCTCTATTTGCCTCAGTTTCCTCACCTATAAAATGGAATTATAATAGCACCTACCTCTCAGTGTTGTTATGAGGATCAAATGAAATAAGAATTATAAAGTACTTATCACAGTGTCTGGCACATAGTAAGTGTTATTATATAAATGTTAGCTATCATCTAGGGGCCTTTAAAAATCTCAAAGGAAATATCAACTGATCCAAAAAGATCAGAAATAGCTGTCTCAGCAAATTACTCCATCAGAATTATTCTGGAGCAAAAAGAAAACCAGATAAAAAACAGAAAATGAAGGTATCTACTCATGCAAGGAACAAAAGGTTCCCAAAGAGGGAGAAGATAAGTAATTTTGACTACTTCTAGTTAACTTTATAAAAATTATTCCATCTCTTCCTTAGTCCCTTCTTTAACATCAGAAAAGTCACTGATAATTTCAGTCTTTTTTTTTTCCTTAGGACTCTACTATTTCCATTTCCTTTGCATGAGAATATGTAATCTTGATAATACTATAATTTCACATTTCACCAGAAATGTACCCCCAAAATAGACCAGTGTGATTACTGAATAGGTCTGGGCATTTTGTGCTTCATCCCTCTTGCTGTAACTAGAGAATTCTTTTTTATCCTTATAATAACTGAAACATTTGAACAATCATTGTCCTATAGTGGAGCTGCTCTTGGAGCAATTGTGCTTTGTACCACTCCATCCCCTCTGGGAACAAGATCATTTTTAAAATAATGACTTCTCCAACAGTTTATTACCAGCCTGGAGTCATTTTCACACCTCAGAAGTGAGGGCTTAATGAGCAGAGAAATTAAAGAGTAAAACTCGGCTTGTGTCTTCTTAAATGGCGAGGGCATTTTGGCAGCTAGGTAGAGAATATGCTTCCAAGGAAGAGTTTGCATCACATTCATCTTGTTCTCCAAATAACCTTTATGTAATGAATCTCAAAGGTTGTTTTCTTTTTCTCCTTGCTTCCTCCTCTTTTTTCAGATTGTGTGAAATGTCCGTTAGGAAGACCAGGTGTTGAATAATGGAGTTGTATGGTAGGAGTTTTATACAATACTGTGCAGTCTAGTTGGCACTTAGAAAATATTTATTGGCTGATTGACTTTGGAATAGTCCTGGTGATTGGTATATTTTGTTACTGTAAGAGCGAAGAGAATTGGGTCTGTAAGTCTTGACGGAGCTATGGATAATATAGACTATAAGATAAATGAAAGAACTAGTTATGCAATGCATGTGAACATACTTGACAGCATGTGACATGTTGGGTTAAGGAGAATGAATTCTTGGATAAAGAGATAAATATTCAGGGCTATTATTGCCAGAATATTTCCTCTCTTAAGGGATTAGGACATTTATAAACTGGCAAATCTATCAGCTTAAAGAGATCCTGAGAATTTGTGTCTGAAAAGCAAATCTACTTCAAACCATCTGAATCTTTTGGGGGATCCATTTGTAGACAAGAAAGCTCTATGAGGAATGAGGATGTAAAATTATGTTAGGTATCCAGCTCCTTTTAATGGTGCAGTAAACTCAGTCTACATTAGCAGCTGTTAAGGCAGCATCTGCCTTGTCTGATTTTGTGTTTTCCTTGGTTAGAACAGAAATTCCTATTGATATTTTGACTGATTCTCTTTTCCTGGTAATTTAGTTAAAAAAAGAACTGAATTTAGGTTTTGAAAGTTTGAATTTCCCTCTTTTTTTCAAAAAATAAGAACCATAAGGGAAATATGTGAAAGAATGAAATAGCTTAGCTTTGTGCATAGTGGGGGGAAGTGTGGGGAGGGGGGTGTAGAGGGGGAGGAGGGATTGTTGTGTAAACACAGACAGTGCATTAGTGCAGCAATTGGGTAACCATGAGAACTATAGCTGGTTGAGATATCTTCATCATCATTAGAGTCCAGTACTGATGCTAATAATAGCAATCCCGGGCAGTGATATGTCCAAACTCAGCACTGTGTATAATGTGGAGCCTGATTTATTGCCATTAGAATCTGAGAAATGCACTGTTCCCCTCTCTCCTCCCTACTCCCAATACACAAAGTGTATCATAGAAATGAGGCTGTTTGCCTTGGAAAAGCAAATGGAATTAAACCAGTGTTTACTGCTTCATAAAGGAGGTGTGGACAAATTACTCACCTAGACCATATTGGTTAGAATTGTTAGTTAAAAGTGACAACCTGGTCTGTAATTTACGCAGCACTTTGGAAATTTAAGCTGTGAGCCTCCAAGCTCTAAATCCTGCATTGTAAAATCTCCTTTATATTTCTGACTATTTTCTTTTTTTTTTTTTTTTTTTTTTTTTGGTGCTGAGAATCATTTAGCCATTGACTTTAACTGCTAATACAGTTCCATCAAATACTAAGTATAAATCAAAATTACTGGATCATTCAGAACCTGTCATAGGAGTTGTTTATATATTTTTCTGCCATTATTTCTATATAGTTGCATGGGAAACTGGTAAATTATGATATATCATATATATCTTGCTGCCATCTTTCTAGAGCCTCTTGCAAATAAGATGTAATCCATGACAAATTATTTTCCTAGTTATACAAAATATAAATAATGATAATAAAAAAGAAATAAAACTGATGAGAGATGTTGAAAGCAGAGAGAAGTTTCATATAGCTTTTTGCATCATATTTATCTACTCCAAGCCCTCTTTAAGACGCAGAAGGTTTTTAAAGGAACCTTCTAAAACTGGCCTTTGAAATCTTAACATATAAACCGGCCCCCTTCATTGTGTATTTAGGAGATTGTTACTTTGCATTAAGTACATTTTGTTTGTGGTTAGGTTGGCAGGAAAAATATCCCACATAGAGAACTGATGTGAACTTTGTAGCATACAGGCATATTACCTTATGTGGAATCAATCCACATCAATTAGCATCCATACAACTGAAGGATTTGGTAAGTCCAGGCCCTGGAGATCATGAAAATAGCTCTTTATCAGCTGGCATTTCCACTGCATGTTTTATTTATTCATTTAGTCAAAAGCCCTAATTTGATATATGAGAAAACTGGGAATCAAAAAGGTGAGATGATGCATCCAAACTGCGCAACTACAAGCATGGAAGAAGCTGGAGGCAGTGTAGCACAATGGATGGAGTGGTGAATTTCAAAAAAGAAAAAAATTAGATTTGAGTCAGCTCTCTGACACTTGCTATCTATATGGCAATCATGTCACTTCTCTGAACCTCATCTCTAAAATGGGGATATTGCTTCTTCTAGCTACCTCATATTGTGGGCCCAAGCAAGATAATGTATGTAAACCACTTTGTGAACTTTTCCATGCTATAAAATGTTAGCTATTATTATTAAGTGGCAGTTAAATGACACAGTGGATAGAGAGTTCAACCTGGAGTCAGGAAGAATTACCTTCTTGTGGCCTCAGATACTAACTAGTTATATGACCCTTGGAAAGTCACTTACCCCTCTTTACCTCTGTTTCCTCACCTAAAAAATTAGCTGGAGAAGGAAGTGGCAAACCACTTTAATATTTTTGCCAAGAGAACTCTAAATGAGGTCATGAAGAGTCAGATACAAATGAAAACAACTGAATAACAACAAAATTATTATTGGCAAGAAAAATAATAATTCCTAATACACAAATAAGTAGATAGGTTAAAAAAAACAAACTCCAATATTCATAACTAAGCCTTTAGTTATCTATGATAGGGCTTCTTATACTTTTTTCTATTTACAACCCCGTTTGACACAAATTGTCTGCAGCCTTGGGTAGATAGGTTTATAAAATAAGTGTATAAAACGAACATGTACTGATAATAAATTATAATTTTATGATTTCCACATTCAGTTATATACAATGTTATTGGGATCATGACCCACAGTTTAAGAAGCTTTGAAGATATCATGGTACCCTGATATTCTTTCTTACTTTTCTCTTCACCTGCTAGGTCTTTGTACAACTATTATTAAGAATAGTCTTTCTTAAGCTAGATTCTCAAGAATCTTATAAAGATTAGTCCATAGGGTTCTATTATAGAGATTAAAATTTGTCATGTAAACATGTACCCATAGCAAAATGCTCTGATCCCCTGAATGTCAATCAGAGTGTGAGCAAAAATTAATCTTGGGACCAAAACATTGGCTTCTTTAGGGTACAGAAATAGTAGTGCTTGACATGCTAATTGATTAGGAATATCTCAGAAGAGTGTGTGACTTTATCAGTGTTCTCTATTAATTGTTCTTACCAGATATATACACACATTCTACACATATATATGTATAAAATATATGTGTGTGTATGCTTACACACATATAATACATTTGTGCTTATATATGTGTGTGTACATACCAAAGTCTACTGGTATATCACAAAGTATACCAAAAATTAGCTTAAAGAGATTTTTTTTTAAAACCCACAAAAGTATAAATAATTAAAATCAATTATGAAACATCCATGAA
This sequence comes from Sminthopsis crassicaudata, assembly GCF_048593235.1. Lineage (NCBI taxonomy): Eukaryota > Metazoa > Chordata > Mammalia > Dasyuromorphia > Dasyuridae > Sminthopsis > Sminthopsis crassicaudata. The sequence continues at coordinate 225,217,560 of NC_133621.1, forward strand.
GCTAATTTGAGCATAAAAGCAGAAATATATGGAAAAGGCAAATTCAATGAGTGTCATTTCTAATTGAGGTTATTTCTGATATTAATATATACAATGTATTTCACCAAAATTAATTTTTAAAATTATAGAATCACAAAATCTTAGAGTTAGAAGGGTCTATAATAAAATTTGGTTAATCCATAATTGACCAAAAATACTCTCTGCAACATACCTGGGCAGGTAGTCATCCAACTCTTCCCTTAATATGACCCTTGAAAGGGAATCTATCACATCTCAAAGCAACCCCATTCTGCTTTTGAATAATTCAAATTGTTAGGAAGTTTTTCATGACCTAGAAGCCCAAATTTGTTGAAAATCCTGCTCTAAAGACAATGTCTGGGGAGGGGGAAGGATAAGTCAAATTCCTTTCCATAATACAATCTTTCAAATGTTTGAATACATTGGTAAATCTTTTCTAGGTGGCAGGGGAGATGAAGTGTCAGGCCTGGAATCAGGAAGAACCATCTTAGTGAGTTCAAATATGGTCTCAGGCATTTATTAGCTGTGTGACCCTTGGCAAGGTACCTTGGCTAGGCATCTTGGAGTTTGGATGTGTTCAAGAAAAACTAGTACATTTGGAGTGAGGGCTGTTTTCCACATTTCATGTTCACCTGATCCACCTAATTCTCACATGTGGTTCCAAGAAATTGTGTACAGTGACTATAACACAGTAAACTGTTTCAGCAGATGAGCTAAACTAGGCTGAAGATAACTGAGGGTTTTTCAACCTATGAGGGACTTAAGGAAAGGATATCTAACCCAAGGATGTGAAGATCTCCTCCAGTGGAATGGGAAAATGAGAACAAATTGTTCCACTGACCATGGAGGCAGTTGAAATTGGAGCTGTGGAGTGCTTAGAGCTTGGTTTGACATCAAAGATATCAAGGTTATCCACTGTGTCTCAATCCATCATCAGGAGTCTTGACTTTGTCCTACTATTTTACTGTGATAACTCTGAAAGAAAAAAATGAGGCTGATGACTTTGTGCAAATCTGCCTCATTTAAATCTAATTTTTGCACGAATCAAAAACTATTCCATAAAACTATTCCATACCACATGTCAATTTTTAGCTCTTTCAAGGTCTTCAAATGATGAAGTAGCATGAAGGATATACTGGAAGCTATAGTCACAGGGTTATTATCACAACCCTGCACATAGATAGCCCAAGCCATAGGGTCATCTTCTCACTGAAAGCAGTAGTGGGATTCAAAAGGATTGTACTGCTCATCTCTGGGTGTGAGAAAAGGGCTAGAAAAGGTTCACTAAAAATTGTCTGCTTACCCATCCCTGGCCTGATTACTATGGCAGTTGGGGATCCCACACTGCAGTCTAAACCCACACACATACACACACACACACACACACACACACACACACACACACACACACACAAACACACGACCACATCAATGGCTACTTATTATTGAAGACTTGTGCATCTCATGACTTTCACATCACCAATACTGTAACAGATAAATGAAAGACCTAAATGCAGTAAAACTTTGTGGATGCACCCTTCTATCAAACATTGGCATTTTATAGAATATGAGATTGTAAGGTGAAGAGACAGATAGGATGTGAGAATGACAAAGACAATATGTGGAAGACAATGTATGGTACAGATTGCTAGACTGATCATAGATCTATCCTCTCAAAGCTAAATATTCAATTCAACAAAAGCAGTGGCCCAAGGCAAAATGACTACCAGAAGAATTAATGTCCACAGATTATAACACTTCTCTGAGTAGCAACAGTTTGTTGCCAACTTGGAGGAAAAGTTAAGTCAACACATTGACAACAGTAGAGCAGAAAATAAATGGAAAGCTTTCAGAGATTTGATTTAGAGCACAGTGTTTCCTCATCTGGATTAGAATACTTGTATCAATACATCGTCTAGTTTGATGAAAACAATAGCAAAATTCAGAAAGTTTCAAATGAAAAAATGAGAACTCCACAGATTTTATCAACAGTATAGTTCATCTATCTGTAAGAAATAAAGTATAAATGAAGTTTAACTTGGGAAGGAAGCTAGCAGCAGCAGACCAAAGATAATATAAATCCCCTGTTATCCTAAAGAAGAATCTTGGGACAATCTCCCCTTTTCCCTTTTAAAATGGGCAGAAAAGTAAAAAGAACTCTGACCAGATAGCTATTATGGAGATAGGGAAGAACAAATTTCAAACTCTAAGGACAGAAAGGCAAAATACCTCCAGATAAAGCCTTAAAAGGTGATATGAGTTGATTTCTAACTCAAAAGGCTCTCTTGGAAGAATTCAAAAAGGATCTTAAAAGAGAATTAGAAGAAAAACTGAGGAAAGGAAATGAGAGATTTGCAAGAGTTTGGAAAAAGAAACAGAAGTTGTCTGAAGAAAACAACTCCTTAAAAATATATTTGGTGAAGTGGAAAAAGAAAACAACTCTTTGAAAATCAGAATTGGTAAAATGAACAGAACAATTCATTAAAAGGCTCAATTGGCCAAATGCAAAAGGAGTTTTTAAAAAGCTAACTAAAAAAAATTAATTCACTAAAAATTTAATTAAACAAATGAAAGTGAATGGCTCAATAAGACATCAAGAATCAATCAAACAAAACAAAACAAAACAAAATAAATAAAAATAACAAAATAGATAAAATGTTAATTAATTTGATTAGAAAAAGAAAAGAAGAAAATCAAATTGCCAGTATGAAAAATGAAAAGGGTGAACTTACACTAATGAAGAGAAAATTAAAGCAATAATTAAGAGCTGTTTTGTCCCACTATATGCTAATACATCCAATAAGTGAAATGGAGGAATACTTACAAAAATATAGATTGCCCAGATTAACAGAGGAGAAAATAAACTACTCAAATTGTCCCATTGAACAATGAACAAACTATTAATGACCTCCTTAAGAAAAAAATCTCCAGGGCCAGATGGATTTACAAGTGAATGCTCTCAAACATTTAAAGAACAATTAATTCCAATACTAAGCAAACTGTTTGGAAGAATAGGAAAAGAAGGAGTCCTACCAAATTTCTTTTATAACACAGATAACAGAGATATAACACTGATACTTAAACCAATAGGGTAAAAATAGAGAAAGAATAATATAAACTAATTTCCCTAATGAATATGGATGCAAAAATCTTAAATAAAATATTAGCAAAGAAATTAAAGCAACTTTTCACCAGCGTTATACACCATGATAAAATAGGATTTATACCAGGACTGCAGGGCTGGTTCAATATTAGGAAAATCATTAGCATAATTGACTATATCAATAAACAAATTAACAAAAATCATATGATTACATCAATAGATGCAGAAAAAACATTTGAGAAAATCTAACACCCATTCCTATTAAAAACACTAGAAAGTAGAGAAATAAATGGAATTCTCCTTAAAATAATCAGTAGCATCTACCTAAAATTATCAACAAGCCTCTTATATAATGGGGATAAAATATAAGCATTCCCAATTACATCAGGGGTGAAACAAGGTTGCCCCACTATCACCATTATTATTCAATATTGTATTGAAAATGTTAGCTTTAGCAATAACAGAAGAAAAAGAAATTGAAGGAATTATAGTAGATAATGAGGAAACCAAATTATCACTCTTTGTAGATGATGAAATGGTATACTTAGAGAATCCTATGGAATCAACTAAAAAACTACTAGAAACAATTAACAATTTTATCAAAGTTGCTGGATATGAAATAAATTCACATAAATCATCAGCATTTCTATATGTTAGCAATAAAGTACAGAAGCTAAAGAAACAAAGACATATTGCCTTTAAAAATTCTAGATACTATAAAATATTTGGGTGTCTACCTGCCAAGACAAAGCTAGGAACTATATGAACACAATTATAAAATACTTTCCACAAAAATAAGATTAGATCTAAATAATTGGAAGAATATGAAGTGTTCTAATAGAATATAATAGTTCCTAATAGAATAAAAATGATAATTCTACCTGTTAATCTTCTTATTTAGTAACATATCAATCAAACTTCCAAGAAATTACTTTACAGAGCTAGAAAAAATAATAACAAAATTCATCTGGAAGAATAAAATTTCAAGAAATGCAAATGAAGGTGGCCTAGTTGTACCAGACTTTAAATTATATTATAAAGCAGCAATCATCAAAACCATTACTGACTAAGAAATAGAGTAGTTTGTTAATCAATGGAATAGGTTAGGTTCACAAAAGTACAAACAAAACTAATGCAGACAAGATTAGAAGGGAACAATAAACGGGGAAAACATTTTTACATCCAAAGTAACTGATAAAGGCCTCATTTCTAAAATATACAGAGAATCGAGTCAAATTTATAATAGTTCAAACCATTCTCCAATTGATAAATGGTCAAAGGATATGAACAGTTTTCAGATGAAGAAATTGAAACTATTTGTAGCCACATGAAAAGGTGCTCCAAATAACTATTGATCAGAGAAATGAATATTAATACAACTCCAAGATACCACTATACATGTAGTCAGATTAGCTAAAATAACAGGAAAAGATAATGAAAAAATGTTGGAGTGGATGTGGAAAACCTGAGACACTGATACATTATTGGTGGAACTGTGAATGGATCCAACCATTCTGAAGAGCAGTTTGGAACTATGCTCAAAAAGTTATCAAACTGTGCATACCCTTTGATCCAGCAGTGTTTCTACTAGGCTTATATGCCAAAGAGATCTCAAAGGAGGGAAAGGGACCCACATGTGCAAAAATGTCTGTAGCAGCCCTCTTTGTAGTGGCAAGAAACTGGAAACTGAGTGTTTGCCCATCAATTGGAGAATGGCTGAATAAATTATGATATATGAATGATATGGAATACTATTGCTCTGTAAGAAATGACCAGCAGAATGATTTCAAAAAGGTTTGGAGAAACCTACATGAACTGATGTGAAATGAAATGAGCAAAACCAGGAGATCATTATACATGGAAAAAAAAAAAAACGACTATATGATGATCAGTTCTGACGAACAGGCTCTCTTCAACATTGAGATGATTCAAAACAGTTCCACTTGTGCAGTGATGAAGAGAACCATCTATATCCAAAGTGAAAACCATGGTAACAGAGTATGGAATACCTTATTTGCTTGCATTTTTTCTTAGTTTTTCTTTTTCTTCCTTCTTGATCTGATTTTTCTTATGCAACAAGATAACTGAATAAATTTGTATACACATATTGGATCTAACATGTATTGAATTACCTGCCAGATAGGGGGGGGAGGGGGGAGAAAGGGAAAATTTGCAAAAAAATGTTATGCAAGAGTCAATGTTGGAAAAATTACCCATGCATATGCTTTGTAAATAAAAAGCTTTAATAAAAATTTTTAAAATATATAAAATAGGAAGGAAGGAAGGAAGGAAGGAAGGAAGGAAGGAAGGAAGGAAGGAAGGAAGGAAGGAAGGAAGGAAGGAAGGAAGGAAGGAAGGAAGGAAGGAAGGAAGGAAGGAAGGAAGGAAGGAAGGAAGGAAAGAAGGAAGGAAAGAAGGAAGGAAGGAAGGAAGGAAGGAAGGAAGGAAGGAAGGAAGGAAGGAAGGAAGGAAGGAAGGAAGGAAGGAAGGAAGGAAGGAAGGAAGGAAGGAAGGAAGGAAGGAAGGAAGGAAGGGAAGGAAAAGCAGAAGGAAGGTAAGAGGAAGGGACTGAGAGAAGGAAAAAAGGAAGGAAGAGAAAGAAAGAAGGACTCAAGAAAGGGAGTAAAGAACAAAGGAAGAAAGATTTCACATAGAAATAAAGTTTTTTTCAAATGTTTTATATCCATTATCTCATTTGAAGTGGCCTACAGCCTCCTAAAATCCCCATTTTTTTTCCAGACTACTCTATAGTCATAATTGTCCCCCATTATACTTATAAAATGGATTTAACTATTCCTCAATAGTATTGTGATTTCTACAAAAAAAAAAGTCTTCCTAAAAAAATCACAAAGGCATTTACAACATTGCAAAGAAAAATTAAAAGCAAAATTTCTTATGAAGAGATGATTAAGTGAAACAATCTCAAAATCACCAGCTTAATGTTACTAAAGAGGAAGCTTAAAATGTGAAGTGTTTCATAAGGTGAGATAACATATCTAATATTGTTCACAACAATAAAATAGATTAATAGTAATCAATCACACCTTTCCCTTAAGAGGCTTGTTTGCAAGATTGTTAGACAAGTAATTAAATTTAAAATAATTAATTAATTTTAAATGAGTAATATGTGTCTAGTCTCAAGTATATATGTCAATGTGTATATGTATATGCACATGTCTATTATATAGATCTGTGTATATTCATTTTACTGTAAACTATTCACTAAAGTTTTATTCAAGATGAAAGTTTTTATATTTGAAAATACTTTCATACAACCATTGGCCTAGAGAATAATTAAATAGCATATGTATGAGATATATGTAAGATGTATATAAGATGATTTATAAATAGCTTTAGGAGTGTCATCTCTTAAATCCCCATAACAACCCTGAATGAAGTGGTGGTAATGATGATGATGATGATAGCATTTATATCCCACTGTAAAATTTACAAAGTATTTTACAAATATCTCATTTTATCATCATAACAACCCTAGGAGGCATATAGTATTATTAATTCCATTTTACAAATGAGGAAACTGAGATATGCTAAAGTGATTGACCCTAAACATCTAACATTACAGGCTGCATTTGAATTCATCTTGCTGTTTCTACTCACTACAATATTTAATTTAATTATGATTCATATTAGCTCACAACTTTACAATACAAAGAATTTTCCTCATGTCTCTGAAGGGAAGTAGTAGAAGTATGATTACTCCTGTTTCATAAGTAAAGAAATAGTGGTTCTGAGAAGTTAAATGCCTTAGTCATGATCATACAGCTAATAATAAATGATGAATCTGGATACATATTATATAATAGGATAAATTTAGAATGAATTTAGAGACCATTTAATTCATCCTCTTAATTTTATAGATGAGGGAACTTAGGTTCAGCTAGCTTAAGTGAAATAACTCCTTCCAAGCTTACCAAAGTTCTCTTAATCACTAAGTCCTTTCCTCAATGTTATTTATGTGACAATAGCTTTTCATGTTTTGTGATAATAGGATTATAAATTTAGAGTGAATTTAGAGACCATTTAGTTCAAACTCTTCATTTTATAGATGAGGGAACTTAGGTTCATTGAGCTTAAGTGACCACCCTGCCTTGCACATAAATGAGCATCATCAACAAGCATGCATTAAACATATATATACCAGCTACTATGCTAAATGGTAGGTATATAAAGAATGAGAAAACTATGGTACCTTCCTTAAACAAACTAACATTCTGTGGAGATAATATATAAATAACTATATATTACAAGATTATATGCAGGATAGATGAAAAATAATATCAAAGAGAAAGGATTGGGAGAGACCTAGAAAAGCCTCTTGCAAAAAGGAGGATTTTAACTGAATCTTGAAGAGAGCCAAGGGAGATCTCATATATGGGGTTAAGTTAATGAAAAGGCATAAAGATGAGAGATGGCAGGTCCTCAATAGTAATAAGAAAGTTAGGGGAAAGAGAAATTGGGGGTTAGGGGGGCAAAGAATGAGAGGAGGTAATAAGTCATTTTGTAAACATGTTGACTTTGAAATGTTGATAGGACATTGAATTAGACATATCCAATTGGTAGTTGGTGACCCAAGACTGGAAATTAGAAGAGATAATAGCGCTGATTAGATAAATTTGAGAATTGTGGCATAGCAATGCTAGCTGAAAACCTCAAGAGGTGATGAAATAGCTAAAGATTAATAGGGAGGGAAAAGAGAAAAGAACCCAGGACAAACTATTGGTTGACCTCTATAGTTGGTGAATATGATCTGGATAAAGATCCAGGAAAGGAGACTGAGAAAAAGTGGGCAAATAGAAGAAGAACCAGGAGAGAGCAATGTCATGAAAACTTTAAAAAAAGAGAGAGAGAGAAAAGAAAAAATCAGCAGCATAAAAGAAGTCAAGAATGGAAAGGGTTGAAAAAAAGAATAGCAGATTTTGTGATTAAGAGAACCTCAGTAACCTTGGAGGTAACGATTTTAATCTCTTGGCAAAAAGCTAAGCAGATCTAGAATTCCCATCTAGGTATTCTAACTGTGAATCCAGACCATTTTAGGGATAATGTGTACATTTCACTAATACTTGTTTATTAAAGACATAAAATCTCATAACAAATTGGATTTTGAGATTTTGTAAAATCCTTTGTTGATGCTTATCAACAATGACATGGAAGCATCTCCAATCTCTCAAAAGCTATTTCATTGGCATCCAAACTCTTCTGTGTTGAACTGTGCTAGAAAAACTTTCACATGTCTCTACAATAGACTGTCTTTATTCAGAGGACTAGATCAATGAAATACAGAGAACATTGTCATTAATATGTCCACCATTTTATCATGACTTTTTAGCCATGATTTATTATAAAACAAAGAAATACAAAATGATCCTCAGTCTTGTACAATCTCTGGTCTATTTTTTCTGCAGTGATAGTGGAAATTTTTTTTTTTACTTTTTATAAGCTTTACCTTAACCATTGGTACTATAAATATGAGATTCTTGTTCAGTAACCATTGAATGAACAAACCAACAGAGGAATTAACTCACATTGCCCATGAAATAGGTATATGGTAGCTGGATAGAAAAAGGATAGTTCTACCTGGTTCTGTCTGGAAAGCAGATAAAGGAAAAAGTCTGTCCTACGGTCCTGCTGTCCTACTTAGTGGGTTTTTCATTTGATAATTAAGTGACCTTAGTCATGCTGCACTTTGCTCCCCAACTATCTTCTCATGAGCTGCCCTTCACCACATGCATATTGTATTCCTGCTCTTTTCATAATCTTGTCCCAGGTTTTCACCAGTTGTCCTATGCCACATGTATACTCACACCCTCCTGTAAAGGAGCAGCTTTAGTGCTGCAACAGGTTCCCCTCCCTTGCCACCTTTCTGTTACATGTGTTATCTTCCTCCACTAAAATATAAGCTTCCTGAGGGAAAGGACTATTTCCATTTTTGTATTTATATCATCAATGAAATTATAACTTGGTACACAGCATTTAGTAATCCATTCATTCATCCATTCAATTGACCTTATCATACATTCAGAGGCATCTCTGAATAAATCTCTGAATGAAATGAAACCTCATTACATTGAACATCTAGTTATCTTTCATACTATATTATTCATTATAATTATTAGCAAAAATTTTAACACAAAAAATTTCTAATTATAAAGATTCAGAGTAACTTCTTATGACCCCAAATTCAGTATTTTAATGTTTACCATAACAAACTAAGACAGTATTTCTAAAGACTTAAGAAGCTTTATCAATTTGCGCACCCCCTCCCAATTTTTCCCTATTTTCTCTGCTTTGGCTCCATAATCAGAATTTGGAAGATATGTGAGAAGTGGAAGAAGGCATGAAATGGAAGCAACAAAACAAAACATCCATCATATGCCACAATGTTCATTAATCACAAACTGGCACACTGAAATGAAAGATTCATAAATGGACATTCATCAAGCCATACTGATATATGCAAACATACAGCTAATAGATGTCATATGCTACTAAATCCTATAGCCTCCCATAAGAACAAATGAAATTATATAATAATAACAGGGTGTACTCTTATTAAATCTGAAAATTTGGTCAGAAGCTATTCTCTTGAGAAAAAAAGACTTTTTTGGGTCTTATAAATGTAGATTATTATCAGTATATCTATGTAAATATTAATAATCAGCAGCTATCAGAGGATGTTAGCTCTCCAAAGCCACAGATTAAATCAGGAAACCAGTTGGGAACTATAAACATTTAACACATATGCACACGCACGAATACACACACATACAATTCTTAGCAATTAGGAATACTTTGCTCATTTATAGCATCACGTTTTCCAGGAACACAGCTTAGTATAAGACATGTTTCATGAGCATTTCAACAGAACATAATGATCACGGACATTTCAATGGAGCAGATAGCAGAGCAATTTGTACTGGCAGATGGTTCACCCTGGGATCATTGCAATTATCTCCTTACTTTATACACAGGAGTAACCAAAGACTCAACAGTTGATTATTCAAAATATCTTAGAAATGGCAGTGGGTTTTTTAGATACTAAAGCAAACACAGTTTGCATTTTCCCTTATTCATGAAACATGCAAAGCAAGTCCCTAAAAAATATAAGGCAGCTGCTTAAACTGGATTCTTCTCCCTAAGGGAAGAAGGTAGGACATGTGTATAAAATGTGAATGACTCATAAGTCCATGAGTATAACCCCTGACTTCAGAGAAATTGTACTAACCACTATGTTTATTCTTACTAGATCTTCACATTATTATATTTAGAGATACTGGGGGCTATTTACACTTTATTGGTACATTTGTAAAATTCACTTCTACAGTTATTAAGCTTTGTACTATGTGCTAAATACTGCGACACAATTCCCTTTGTCCAACTTAGTATCAAACTACATTGCTTTTAATACCTTGGAGCTACTCTGAATCAATCTTTACTCTGGGTAGAGTTGATTTCTGTGAATGCTATTAAATGTGCAGTTTTATTTCCAAGATCAGACCAAAACTATGATCCAAAGATGACAAAGAAGTATGAGTACATGTATTCTTGCATCCTTTTGTGTGTGTGTCTGTGTATATGTGTGTATGTGTGAATATTCTATTGGTGCCTTATAGAGTATTAATAAATCCTATAGTTGGATCCTGTATCACTGTTTTGTCATGGTGGAGGGGCTTGGTAGCTCAATAAAATTATGAGCTATGCCATATACTTTTATCTAAGATAGAGAAGTCATAGTAGAAAGTTCTGACAAAACAGATGATTTAAAAGAGAAGAAAATGGAAAACCATTCCAGTATCTGTGCTCAAGGACAATAGACCTGGCATGCTATGTTCCATAGGGTGAGAAAGAGTAGGGCATGACTGAGTGACTGAACAATAATATAATATGGTTGATCTAGATTTACTCTAGATTTGCTCAGAGTATAAGAAAGCTTGGAATAGAAATTTCACAAATGGGTATGCATTCCCCCCAATATCCAATCTTCTGTCAAGTTGTGCAATTCTGACCTTCACAACAACTCTATTTGTCCTCTTCTCTCCACTTACTCTCATCACTACAAACCTGGACTATTGCACTAGCCTTTTGGTTGCTTTTCCTGCCTCGTCTCTTACCACTCTAGTCCATCTTCCACTTAGCTGTGAAAGTGAAGTGCAGATCTAGTAGATCATTATTTTATTCACTAATCTCCAGGGCCTTGTTATCAGCCCCCTAATCAAATATAAGGTCTTTTGGTTTGTATTGAAAGTCTCATTTTCTGGCTCCTTATGACCTTTCCATTCTTCTTATACCTTATTCTATTCCTCTCTGGACTCCATTTCTGACCACCCAGTCTTCTGTCTCCATCATGACCTGTAACTTTGTCACTTTACATTTACATTCCATTATTTGTTCTGACTAGTCAGTTCTATCCAAACCCTCCATCTTAAGAAAGTGCCTATATGGGATCTGATACTGACTCAATGGATTTCTTTTTCCATCATTACTCTATACATATATGTTCTTCTCTGGACCCCCTCCTATTCCAGATTCCTTTTATGTATATTCTTTGCTTATTAGAATGTAAGCTCTTTAAGAGCAAAGACTTTTTGCTTCTATTGTAATTTCCGATGCTTGGCACAGTTTCTGGCATATAGTGCTTAAGTGTTTAAGAAATGTTTATTGACTTAAGTTGACTTGACTTGATCTTACTCTCTTTCACTTGTGCTCTAAAATTTTTCTATACTGGCCTTCTTTCTATTGCTTAATCCACCACCCCAAATCTGTCCCCCATATCTGAAATATTCTCACTTCTCACTTCTGTCTCCTGACTTTCCCAACTTTCTTCAACACTCACTTCTAATCTATCTTCTTTAAGAGGCCTTTCCAGCTGCTTTCTTGCCTTCCCTCTAAAATCATTTTTTTAATTTTATCTACCATATAATTTTGTGTAGTTATTTGTATATTGTCTCTTTCATTAAATTGTGAACTCTTTGTATTTAGAAATCATTTTTGCTTTTTGTTTCTATAGCACTTAAAACATAGTAAGTGCTTAATAAATGCTCATTGACTGAATGAATGAAAAACAATGTGATCTCACAGTTCCCCTATAGCTCTACATACTCTAAACTTAATCAATAAGGCACTATGAAAATGTGAAATATTTTCAAGCTATTCTGTGCTACATTGCATCAGAATAGGGCCAGGTTTTGGTCTCTTGTAGTTCTTCCGTAAGAATGGTCCTTCATCCCTCTTAGCCTTAAATTTTATTTCATCATCCTCAATTCATTCTTTTATAAAAATTAAATTTGATTTGATTTGTAAATGAAAATCAGTCTTATCTCTCTCCTACATCTCTCTTCACATCCTTTGCCCTATCCCACCCCCCCACAAGGAAAGCAAAAGCCCTGTAAACAGACACATATAGTCAAGAAAAATAAACTTTATCTTTGTCCATGTAGTGAAACACATTTCACCTTTCAGTTTGCACCCTGAGGCTATCACCTTTGACCCACCTTCTCAAACTTCCACCCCAATATCACTACCCCATTAAGAACACAGGAAAAGTAAAATCCATTCTGAGCATGAATAGTCAACTAACACATATTTCCACATTTAACCAGATCCTTAAAAAAATTTGTCTCATTTTGCATTATGAGTCCTTCACCTTTTTATCAGGTGCCATGTTTCATTATTAGATTTCTGGAATCTTGGTTAGTCATTATATTAATAGAAATTCAGTATTTCATGCCATTTATATGCCATAATTTGTTCATCCATTCTTCAATTTATGGACATTCTCCCATTCTTTGCCACTTTAAAAAGCCTATGAATATTTTTGTTCATCCTTAGAATTTGTTTTACCTGAGACTTATCCCTTCTTTAATCTAATCTTGCTCTAATTCATTTACCTTTTTCTAAGCTATGCAAGTTCCTGACCTGTGTTTGAGTCTGAGTAAGAACAGACTACTATTAACTGGAAAGATCTGCTGTCTCAGAGACACAGAATTGTAGGTTCCTTTTTGATGCAGGATTCACAACCTGGTTATTCCTCTGTTGGGCAAAATGTTAGAGTTTTTCTCTGACTTGTAACCTGACACTGAGTAGTTGGCAGTTGGCACTTGTCTCTATCAAATTGTCTTAGTGTTAGACTATGGGTCTCTTCTTGCCCAGGTGCATAGACTCTCTTCAGATACTGAAATATTTCTAGTATACAGTATGCTCCTGGCCCAACCCTAACTTCCCTATATAAGGATTCATCATAACATTTTTAGAGTTCTATATCAATATTAAGTCTGGTATACTTTTTAGATCTGTTAGGAACACTATTTGGAGAGGAGTTCACCATATTACTTCCTAATACTCCATCATCTTGGTTCTATCTCCCTTCAATTCATTCTCAAACCATGTATCATGACTGCCACATAAATTATTTTTATTCTGAATTTACAAATTATATTTCAGTAAATAATTACGAAGAGAGTAGATGTTCAAGTTCAATTTGCACCGATATGGCACAATGAATTTACTAAGTTCCATTAATTCTGGATTTTCATGTATAGCCAACGAAGTATAATGAAATTCCCAGATAATATATACTTCTACATAGCTAAAGCAGGAAGAATGCTGCAGAGATCCAAAAAATCTGAACCTCTGGTTCTCTCTGAGTCAGGTCAAGCTCACTTATTGCAGGCTTTCTTCCTCAGGACACCATTTACCATTACCATCCTATCACTTTCCAAAAACTTCCAAAATTCCTGTTCATATACTTCCTATGTCTTTCAGTTCACTTCCTTATATTGGTTATAGCCCAGGTCCCAGAATCCTCATGTTCTGGGCTCACTTGGATAATCCTATGGACTAACCCAAAATATCATTACCTCTTTAATCCATTATATCCTCAAGAAGAATTCATTTTAGAGAAGCACAAAATAAAATTTATGTATAATCTATGTTTAGCTTCCCATAAATGAAGGAAATTGGATTTTTAACTCCCACATAAGCATCCAAAATAAAAATTTGTCTATTGGGCATAGAGCATCTTTTGTTTTAACCCATGGAAAATGTAGATGAAAAGTACTCATAGATCTCATGAACAAATATGGAAAATATTTATAGGGACCCAAAATATCCCCTAAATAGTGAACACTATCTTCCTTCCTATAATGTAACTTGTACTTTCCTAGTTTCTTATGTAGTCCACCTACTCAATTTTCATCCTACCCTATGGTTAGAACTCCACCCAGAAGAAAAACACATTCTGGGGTTAGAAGACAATTCCTTCCTGTAGGACTTGCATTTCCAGATATTTGTTCTCTACTCCTTGTCTCAGTTACATGCTGTCTCTATCTCTCCAGGCCACAGGGGAGATTCTTCTCTCTTCAAGAAGCATACTATTCATGAAATTTCTTTTCTGCAGATAGAAATCCTGATTCCTTAAAGTCTGAAACTTGTATCTTTTTCATAAGGAAATCCCCAAGACTAGAGCTGCACAAAAACTCTTTTCTCTGGTTTGAAGAATAAATAGATTGAGGATCTAATTGTCAAGGAAGCCCTCCCCAATTTTTCTAAGAAGCAAAGATTCCAGAAAGACATTGTCCCTGAACTTTTGTATCAGGTTAAGCAGGAGAGCTCTTAAAAGTTCCTTCATGATATTCTGCCACTGCTTAGTTCAACAAAGCCCACTCCCAAATATCTGGCCTCTGATTTGTACTCATAAAGGAAAAAAAGAAAGGCAAAAGGTAACCTGGAACTTAAGGTTCAGGTACTCCTTAAATACTCAAGCAAATACATACAGCTCATCATGAGCTTCAGTTGGAACACTGTGATTATCAACTTCTAGGAAGAGAGAAGAAGAAATACATAACTCTCCATCTGTTTTACTGAGGATTTTTCTAAAAGGGTAGTATAAGTAAAAGAATAACCACACAGACAATGGACTCAGACACATGTGCTCGTGCACACACACACACACACACACACATACACATACACACACACTGTCTCTGTCTCTGTCTCTCTCTTTCTGTCTCTCTGTCTCTGTCTCTGTCTCTGTCTCTCTCTCTCTCTCTCTGTCTCTCTCTCTCTCTCCCCTTGATAAAGGCTATTTTGAAAATGATCTTTCCTGAGTTTCCATCTCTGAAGTAAATCCATCAGGAGGTACCAAAGGCATGCATATATTTAATATATGTACTCTCCTCCAACTGGTCAGAGGACTCCCTTAATCAATGCATACTTTACACAGTACTTGGTATTTCTCTTCTGGATGAGAAACCATCCAGGTATACCATATGAGATATACTATCTAAAGTAAGAACTTGTCCCATCTCTAAAAACCCTATTACCTCTGACAGCCTCAGAAAACTCAGGAAGTATAACATGATTGCAAACCATGTATATTGTGCACCCTTACAAAGACTGGCAAGACTTGATAATAAGAATGAAAAGCCAGAGGGAAAACTTTTGAAAGAATCATCATTGATTGTCCTTCCTTCAGTGGCTATTATTCTTCCATTTTTACCCCTGCTCTTCCACGATCTCCTTTAAGGCATTTTGTTTAAGGCTTTGACTTTTCTTTTGTGTGAGTTAAAAAGATACCCTGATGATAGACATTTCTTTATGTATTACTGATCTATTTGATTTTTTAGTCCTATAATTGCTATTAAATTGAATGATATTGCTTGGACAGATTCTAACGCAAATGTTGAGCTTAGATATCCATTGTTTGAATAAGCAAAAATTATTTTAGTAGTATTCTGGGAAAAAAAAAAAAAACTTTGATGTTTGGATGGAGCAGATGTTGGGACCAAGGCTAATGAAGACAGTCAGCAAGCATATATTAAGTACCTGATATGTACTATGTCATGTGCTAAACTCTGGGGTTATAAAGAATGGCAAAAGGCAGTATCTTTCAAGAATTCACAGCCTAATGCTTAGGAATACGTAGCTTCACATATATTTAGACTTGTGTATTTTCTCTCTGGCTATAGATAAGTATGGAGGAAAATGAAGAATAATGGGCCTGAAAGAGAAGAAATGTAGCTTGGACTAAGGAGAGAGGCAAAGAGAACAATTAAAATTGATATTGAAGAGTAGCTTAAAAGTTTGAACATCATTTAAGTGGAGTGAAACAGTTCTGTAAGTAGACTAGAGGCATGTATTCTTAACCTACATGACCTTAATGATAAAAATTGTTGATAATTATGTTCTTAGATACCACTAGAGGGCATAGATCTGTTTAAAACATTGAGGGCTTTCAGGAGGACAATAAATCAGTAGAACTAACTTGATGTCTTTTTGTTGTACTTTCTACATGTGATTTGTAGCAGAGATCACATGTCACTTTTTGATTCAGGGATTACATGATTTCTTGTGATCAGTATCTGATCCAAGTTCTTGTCAGAAGTGGTCAGAACAGACCATCTATAGCAATTAAGCACATTTAGAGGGAAGGATACAAATACTTTGAAGAATATCCTATGGAAAAGGCCTTAAACATATTCTTCATTGTGCTAGGGGGCAGAACTAAAACCACTGAACAGAATTTCCTAACAATTAAAACTATTTAACAGTGGAATAAGCTATTTCATAAAATAGTGAGCTGCCCAACATTACAAGTATACAGTTGGAAGCTGGATAAACACCTTCTGCTTTTGAGGATAATGACATAGATCTACTTCCTTTAACTCTTAATACTGTTAGTGTAACAGCTAAGTACCATTAGTGAAAAACCTTCATTCAACAGATGTTTTTATGTTACTGTTTTTTATTTGGGACAATGGTTTTACTTGGATTACCTGGCTGGGTGAAGCTGAGAAGGACTGGCCACATTGTTCCATTCGATCAGTTTATGTTAGAAATAAAACTAATTCATGGTAGATTATATAAAATACACAAGTCTGAAGCATGCAGTCATATTTACAATATGGATTCCCCTTTGTGCATCAGCTGAGAAAATGGGTTTATTTTTACATTCTGTTTAGATGGAAATGGATGACCTTAGACCTACAGTGAAAATCTTGAATGTGGTCTAGTGAATTGCCCTATTTTCTGCCTTAAAACTCCATTAGTTTGAGAAATTCTGTGGTTCCACTGCAAAATGGCTCAGATGGCTCTGGTACAGGATCACGTAATGTTGTGTTATTTAATGACTTCAAAGACATCAGGCATTCAGTTTTCTTGCCAACTCACTAACCCTCTTCTTTGTAATGATATTGATAAAAGGTATAGCAGATGCACAACAGCTGGCTTGTGATCTTCACCATCTCAGCCATTTTCTTGGCACCATCATCAAAGTCTTTCCCTGAATACCAATCTTAATTGATGAGTTTCACAATCGCAGAGTTTTAAAGTGTTCAATACATTTCCTACTTATATAATTTCAACTTAAACAATTCTACACAATGAGTCATGGATGGTTAGATACTTAGAGCTTAGCATTCCTTTATTTTTTATGAGTATAACTTACAGGCTCTAGAATTCTTTCCTAATTAGTTAGCTTACAAAAAGATATTTCTTTCCAAGTTTTATCCTAGAGTATAATTTTTATGGTTAAGTTATAAAACCTTTGAAAATAGGAGTTTATAGTAGAAAGTGACAAATCCTAGCTGCAGTTCAACCATCTGCCTTTAATAAATACATGTACTTTTGCTCCCTGTAAACCCTGACATTTCTTTCATGACCCAAGATCAATTTTTTTTTAAATTGTATCAAAGAGCTATGGAAAGCAGATATTAATGAGGGCAATGTAACGCTGAATAACAGTTCTATATCTTATTCCTGACTACCAACAGGCTTCCTTAATAATAATGTCAATTATTTTAATTAACAACTCTCACAAATCTGAAACATCAGTTGGCCATTCAGAACTATGGACAGCAATATACCCTGTTCTCCATCAAAAGGTTAACTTTCTTGACTACACATGGCAAAATGGGATATTGAGAGTTTCGCATGACAATCACATACATTTATCTTAATTCTCTGGTGCCATCTGCTTTGTATGTGCCTTCAGGATTTCAAAACTCAATGAAGACTGATGATAACATTATCTAGGCGACATGAAGCCTTCAGGCTGCTAGGGGACAATGGCATCTTTCAGACAGTTATAACCTAGCTTTAACAATCAATCATATTATTGGTTTCATTGACAATGACTTTCTCTGAGCACTAACTTCTATTCTTTTTTTTTTTTACATTGTAGAATAATGATCCAGTTATTGGGGTTCCTGGGCAGAACTATATTAAGTGAGAGGTTTATTCTGCTTGGATCCAGTAGGGAGAAATTGTTATTAATAAGGTAAAGTAGTAGTTTTCAGTTCAGAATAAAGAAGAATTTCCTAACAAGTATCTCTTTGTATAGACTGAGGGAAACAAATATTTTGAACCTAAGAGTTCTAAGCAGCAATATACAAAGCCAATCGGGTATCTGCAATAGTTCAGCAATAATATAGTGAGTTCCTGAGAATGGAAGAACCATCAGTTTATCTAACAATGATAAATCTGTGCAGTCAGAAAATGGAGTCAAAGATCCTATACCAGAGTGGGGCAGGTATATGAGAAACTCCTTTACTTCCAGCCTGGGGATATATAGACAACCAGGCAAAGAAAGAATAGTGAGAGTGGGGGGGGAGAGTAGAAGGGAAAATGGAAGGAAGAAGGGAGGGAGGAAAGTAGGGAGAAAAGGAGAGTGAGGGTTCCTCCAACCAGACTGGTAGATATGATAAAATCAAGGGAAATTAATATAAGCTCAGATGTATTGACAACAGAATGAGGAGATGATTCAAATGATCATGTTGCTCAATATTGATGACAGAAACAATAAAAAAAAATGTGATTCAATCAATTCAGAAAAAAGGTAAGGATGGAGTTGTTCAGTAGTTTTAGTCACGTCTAATTCTTCTTGACTTTATTTGGGGTTTCCATGGCAAAGATCCTGCAGTAGTTTGCCATTTTCTTCTCCAGCCCATTTTACAGATGAGAAAACTAAGGCAAATTATGTGACTTGATCAGGGTCGCACAGCTAATAAGCTTCTGAGACCAAAAATCAGTTCTTTCTGATTCCATGCTCAGCATACTATCCACAGTGCCATCCAAATCATGTGCCTAAAATCCAAACATGCCTAAAAATGAGGTGTGTGATGTTACAGAACTGAAAGAGCTCCTGCTATGCAACAAATCTTTCTATGTGGCTATTACTTAAAATTTTTCCTCTAAAAATGGTAGTCATTGTGAAACTCAAATAACCAATAAACTTGCCAATCCAAAACCTTGATAGAGGAATGAAAAAAAAATAAGAAATTATTCTGAAGAATTCTATTTGTATTAAATAAAATGTCAAAATGCCATAAAACAGAAAAGGAAATCAGCATAAGAAAATGCTAACTTTAGAAAAGATGAAAATGGGCCTTGCTACAACTGAACTTTTTTGTGTTTCATTTCTCCCAATAGGTCTCTAAGTGATCCATGAAGCTGGTAAATAGAGTAGTAGAAAATATAATAAGAGAACTGCAGAGGTTAAAAAGTCTTTCACCAGACTCTAGTTCAATCTGAACCTCAACATGGATTCCCTCTACAATGTTCATGACAAGTAGTCACCCTGTTTCCACTTAAAGTAACTGGATAGGGAATTTACTTCTTCCACATGTTAGACTGATATAACTTCTTAGGAAGTTGTTTCTTACACTGAATTGAAATCTGTCTCTTATAATTTACAGTGATTTCTCCTGGTTCTATTCTCTGATTCTTCCTTTCATATGATAGCCTTTCAGCCACTTGAAAGCAGCCATTATGCCTCCACCTCAGTTTTTTTTTATTGTCCAAGCTAAATATGCATATTTTTTTCAACTGAATCTTTAGTATGGCTCCTAATTTCTTCAGCATTCAGAATGTTCTCTTCCGAAGAGATTTTCCTTAAAATATATTGGTCTGAACTAGATACAATACTTCAAAAATGTTCTGCCTAGGAGACAGAATATTAGGATAATAATCGTCATGGTTCTCTGCACTATGCCTCTTAATGAAACTTGGAATAGCACTGGGTTTTTGTTTTTGTTTTTGTTTTTGTTTTTTGTCAGTAAATAAGCATTTATCAAGCACTTGTTCTGTGTCAGGCATTTGTACTAAGCACTAGGACTACAAATAAAAAGAAAAGACAGTCCCAGCTCTCTAGGAGCCTACATTCTAATGGGAGAGACAAAGGAAACAACTATATATAACAAGTTACATAGTGATAAAGCAGGATGATCAACAGATAAAGGGGACTGACATTAAGGGTGATTGAGAAAGATTTCCTGTAAAAAATGAAACATTATCTCAAATTAGAAGGAAGCCAAAGAAGCCAGGAAGTAGAGATGAAGAAACAAAGCATCCCAGAAATGGGGGATATCCAGTGAGAATGACCAGAGTTGCCTGATGGAAAATCTCCTTCAAGGAACAAGGAGGCCAGTGTCTTTGGATTATAGGGTAAAAGGGGGGTGGTATGAGGAATAAGATTAAATGTATATTTATGTGACATGATTGTTAATTCATATTGAGCTTTTTTTTCTGAAACAATTGGGATTAAGTGAAGTGACTTGCTCAGAGTCATATACTAGGAACTATGATGTTTGAGGACAGATTTGAAGTCAATTCTCCTAATTTCAGGGCCAATGCTCTAGATACTGTACCATCTAGCTGCTCTTCATATTGATCTTTTATAAAGCTCCTCAGGACATTTTCAAATTAGTTGTTATTTAGCTTTTCCAAAATTGTCTAGTTTTGACTAATTTTTAAAACCCAAGTATAGGACTTTATATAATTTTCTAACAAATAACTTATTAGGCATAACCTGTATTACTAATTTGCCAAGATTTTCAATATCTTGAATATCATCCAATATATCAATTATTCCTCCTAGTTCTGTGCCATTTGCAAATTTAGTTTATCTGACATCTATTTCCCTCTCCATGACATTGGTTAAAAATATTGAAGAGGGGGAAGCTAAGTGGTGCAGTGGGTAGAAACACCAGGCCTGAAGTCAGGAGGTCCTGAGCTCAAATCTGACCTCAAACACTTAACACTTCTTAGCTGTGTGTCCCTGGACAAGTCACCCCAATTGCCTCAGCAATATATATGCATGTATGTATTGAAGATGGCAGAGTTAAGGATAGAACCCTGAGGTGAACTATTATATATCTCTTTCTATGTTGAAATAGATATGCTAATCACTCTTTTTTTTTTTCAGTTTAGTCATTCAACTAATTCTAATATACCTTTCTATGCTATCATCAGATGCACAACTTTACATCGTGATCATAAAGACATTAGTAGAGATTTTGTCAAATGGCTTGCTGAAATTCAGGAATATATGGAACTTAGATACTTAACACTTCCTAGCTGTGTAACCCAATTGTGAAAAAGAAAGAAAGAAAGAAAGAAAGAAAGAAAGAAAGAAAGAAAGAAAGAAAGAAAGAAAGAAAGAAAGAAAGAAAGAAAGAAAGAGAGAGAGAGAGAGAGAGAGAGAGAGAAAGAAAGAAAGAAAGAAAGAAAGAAAGAAAGAAAAGAAAGAAAGAAAGAAAGAAAGAAAGAAAGAAAGAAGAAGAAAGAAAGAAAGAAAGAAAGAAAGAAAGAAAGAAAGAAAGAAGAAAGAAGAAAGAGAGAGAAAGAAAGAAAGAAAAGAAAGAGAGAGAGAAAGAAAGAGAGAAAGAAAAGAGAGAGAGAGAAAGAAAGAGAGAAAGAAAGAGAGAGAAGAAAGAGAGAGAGAAAGAAAGAGAGAGATAAAGAAAGAAAGAAAGAGAGAAAGAGAGATAAAGAAAGAAAGAAAGAGAGAAAGAGAGATAAAGAAAGAAAGAAAGAAAGAAAGAGAGAAAGAGAGAAAGAAAGAAAGAAAGAGAGAGAGAGAGAAAGAGAGAGAGAGAAAGAAAGAAAGAGAGAGAGAAAGAGAGAAAGAAAGAAAGAGAGAAAGAAAGAGAGAGAGAGAAAGAAAAAGAGAGAAAGAAAGAGAGAGAAAGAAAGAAAGAAAGAGAGAAAGAAAGAAAGAAAGAAAGAGAGAGAGAGAGAAAGAAAGAAAGAAAGAAAGAAAGAAAGAAAGAAGAGAAAGAAAGAAAGAAAGAAAGAAAGAAAGAAAGAAAGAAAGAAAGAAGAAGAAAGAAAGAAAGAAAGAGAAGAAAGAAAGAAAAGAAAGAAAGAAAGAAAGAAAGAAAGGAAGGAAGGAAGGAAGGAAGAAAGAGAAAGGAAGAAGGAAGAAAGAAAGAGAGAGAGAGAGAGAAAGAAAGAAAAGAAAGGAAAGAAAGAAAGAAAGAAAGAAAGAAAGAAAGAAAGAAAGAAAGAAAGAAAGAAAGAAAGAAAGAAAGAAAGAAAGAAAGAAAGAAAGAAGAAGAAGGAAGGAAGGAGGAAGGAAGGAAGGAAGGAAGGAAGGAAGGAAGGAAGGAAGGAAGGAAGGAAGGAAGGAAGGAAGGAAGGAAGGAAGGAAGGAAGGAAGGAAGGAAGAAAGGAAGAAAAGAAATTCAGGAATATATATTTAGTCTTTTCCTGATTTAACATCCAAGTAGGATGTTAATGGAGGCCATCTTTATTAATGGAGGTCACTTCAACCTCAGCACTTCTAAGATGGAAGCTTCTGGAAAGTAGGAATTGTTTCATTCTTTGTATTCCTATATCCAGATCTTAGCACTGTGCCTAGCACACAATAGGTGTTTAATAAATATTTGTTATTGATTTTTGAAACTTAACACTTGGTTCCCTTCTTTGCTTTCCTATATTTCTTAATAGCACCACTCTTGCCTCAGTTACAAATGTCATTCTTGTGATACAGTTAAATCAAGTCAACAAGCATTTATTAATCACCTACATTGTGCCAGGAGTTGTGCTATGCATTTGAAAAGCAAAGAAAAGTGAAGCAATTCCTACTTTCAAGGAATTTACAATGCAATAGAGTATAGGGAGGCAGTATACAACAGTTGTATATAAAAAGACATATAGAGAATACATTAGAGATAATCTCAAAGGGAAGACATGAATGTAAATTGGGACTAGGAAAGACTTCTTGCATGAGATGGGATTTTAGCGGAGTCATGAAGGAAGCTGAGGAATTCCAGAGGGGAAAATTAAGAGGGAGAGCACTCTAGCCATGGGGACAGCCAGTGAAATTTCTGGTTGTGGGGGGGGAAAATATCTTATTCAGGGAACATCAAAGGAGTCAGTATCACTAGATTGTATGGTAGTAAAGGGAACAAAGTATGATAAAATAGTGAAGGGGCTAAAGTATATGAAGACTAGACAAGTAGAAAACGTTCAAGTTCTGAAGGGTTTTGAAATCCTAAAAGTAATTAGGGAGCCAATAAAGCAGAATTTATTGAACAGGGGAGTGGCAGTGTCTGAAAGCCTTTAGGAAAACCTCTGGTAACTGAGTGGATAGGCTGAAACAGAAAAAGCTTTGATACAAGAAAACCAATCAGAAAATCTTTTGCAATTGACTAAGCATGAGTAGATGAGGGTTTTCACTAAAATAATGGGAGTGTCAGAGAAGAGAAGGGAGCATATAAAAGATGCTTCAAAGATAGAATTGTTTGTTAGGAGTGGGCAAAAAAATTATAGATGGGAAGGGAGAGTGCTGAGTCAAAAATGACACCCAGATTGCAAACCTCAAAATCACTGACTTTAGAGATCCTTGATCCAAATTCTAATTCTAATATACTCATTATCTAAGTGACCTTGGGCAATCATTTCCTGAGGTGAGATCTGAGTTTCTTTATCAGTAAAATAAAAAATGTGGATTAGATTTCCTGGCATCACTTGTAGCTTTCTAGCCAAAATCCTTTTATTCCATCTTCTCCCTCTCCCCAATAAGTAACTGTTTATCTCCTCTCTCTTTACTATATCCCTTTTTTTCTGTCTTCTGTTTTCCATTTTCATAGTTACTACACAATTACTACTCTAGTTCACACTCTCATTGTCTCTCACCTAGGCTATGTTAATAAAATCCTAATTGATCTGAAAAAGAACTTGGCACAATAGATAAAGAATTGGACTTGAAGGCAAGGAAAATACAGGTTAACATGCTACTTTGGCACAAACTGACTGTGATCCTGAAACAATCATTTGACAGGCAACCTTTAAAATTATAATTTGCAAGATAATATTTAGTAAAGGAATTGTGTTTTTTTCCCCGCTGAATTTCTCTGAAATCACAAATATGTCTACATTAAATCCTGATATTCTTGTCTCCAGGACTTGTTCCATATCATAGCGATAATAATTTTAATGCACATCTCTGGCCCTAGTATTCCTTCATTCCTAAATCTTCAATAGCTCCCTGTTATCTCTTGAATGAGGTTTCTTAGTCCAACATTTTTTTTTTAATCCTTGGGTATATTTTAATATTATTTGGTCTTAATGACATTGGGGTTCAAAAGGATACTTTATAAATTTTGTCACAGAATTAGCAGCAGAAATCTTCAAAGATTAAAAGAAATGAAAGAATGAAAAAAAACAAAAACATAGGTTTTAGAACACCAAGAACTTGCAAGATTTGGATGTCATAATAATAGCACCATCAGGGCATTGCAAGTGACATAAATCCAAATTATGATATTAAGTAAATACTACCTAGTGTAGTTGCCCAGTTTAATATTATCTTTTAGGTTTATCACTTTAAATCTTCAGTATTGAAAAATATCCAGCCTTCCTCATTATGATATAAATAATAATCCTTTCCTTCCCTGTCCTCTTGCAATTCTAAAAGAATTCACACATCTTTCTGGAATGGAGGGAAGGACCAAAAGGACAACTTTAAACTGTCATCTAAAATGAGATGTTTATTTGCAAAGTTATGTTTTCTTGTGAGTACTGTTGACAAATTTGTATTCAATGTATTTGGAATCTTACGTGCATTTTTTTATTCCTGTCTTTGATCCCTCTCCTCTTAAAATATATGCACTTATTCTCTGCTTACCTTAGGATTTCAATTCTGTCTTCCAGATACTGTCCTGATAGTCTGAATCATTGTCTCTGTTCTCAATAAAGTACAGAAGATGGATAGCTTTAGCACTTTGCTTCAGCTCTTATAAATCTAATAAATGGACCCATCCATATCGTCTCTCTTGGAATCCTTCACATTGCCCTGCTTGGTTTTTGTTGTAGATAAGAAAGGGAATGTTTTCCAGACTTGATATTGATGAGTCTGAAACACCTACACTAATAATTCTACATCTATACAACTTTATTCTTATTGTTCAACAAGCAATGAGTGGCATTCCCTAAGCGAACAACAATGTGGCTCAAGCAATAAAGAATCAGGTATTGTCAGGTCATTTGGTGTCTAAGTTATGCTGGGCATTGCGACTCCCAAACACTGCTGAACATTGGTAATGTGTTCCTAACAAATGCCACAGAATGTTGGTAGCCACTACTCTCTCCCGACAGGCTGATCTGGAGATTAGATAAACTTCCTGAACTTGTTCAATTTTTGTATTGAAAAATGGGAAACCTGCTCTATAAGAATGAGCCTCCTGTGAATAAGCAAGCTTCTAAAATTAGGAGATACAGTATGTTTTACCAGAAGAAAGAAATCACAAGACTCTGATCCAGAGTAACATACTTATTTTGGGGAGGGAGAAAGAGTGTTTAGATGAAAATTTTACTTGTTGTTTTTCTTTAGCATATGTTTTAAAAACCATTTGCTCTCTCCCTCTCCCATCCAATTTCATCACCACTCTCATCAGAAGTCTATTTGTGTTGCTTTGGGCAAGTCATTTATTGATTGGTCTAGAGGCAAAACCTGATCCTGAGGTCAGATGAACTTCAGGGGTTCAAAGTTCTAAAGAAAAAATTTAAATGAACATCAGTATGAACTACATTTTAGTATGAGACATGTCCAAGAGAGATAAAAAAGACTAGCATAAAGAAGAAGGGAAGGAGAGGCCTTTTTGGTCTTCAAATATAATACTTCATTTAAAACTCAAACCAGAATACATCATTAATTCATGAGTTCAATGGGAACCTTGTCGATATTACTGGTAGACAGTCCATGGCTTATAGATGTTTATTTTTTATAACCTTCCTTAAAACTTCTAAAGCTTCCAATGAAGCTTTTGATATTCTTTGGTTATTTTTTGTTTAAAACAAGAACAAAAACAAAAACAAATATTAAAGCATGTCTCACCAAGAGAAGGAAAATCTGCCTGAAGTCAATCAATGAACAATCAATCAATGGACATTTATTATGCACTGAACACTATTAGTAGACATTGGAAACACAAAGATACTAAAAGGAAATGATTCCCACTCTAAAGTAATAGATATTAGATTAGATTCTATCCCCTCTAGAATGTAAACTCTAAAAAACTGTATATTCTGTCAGGGAAATAGATACTAATAATATGTAAAGAATAATTACATATATAAGAAATACAAAATAAAAATAGGTAATTAAATACAATCCACTGGAGAAGTAAATGGTAAACATTCCAGAGTCTGTCAAAACAAAACAAAACAAAACAAAACAAACAAAAAAAAAAACATGATTGTTATTGGTATGCTATAGTTCACAGAATTGCAAAGAATCAGACATCAATGAATGATTGAACAAACAACAACAACAACAAAAAAGTTAAATATAAAGTTGTCAGGGAGATTGATCATTAGCTGCCTGGCAGATCAAGATAGGCATTTTGAAGAAAGTGGTGCTTCAGCTATGTTTTAAAGGAAATGAGAAATAACTATAACTCAGAGTTGAAAATAGACTACATCCCAGGTATGAGAAGCAGTTAATGCAGGTGCAAGCCACAGCATTGGAAGCTAGAATCCCATTAGTGAGTAATAGAAGAAAAGTCACAAATAAAATCTATATATTCTCGAGTTAAATCAAAATATCAAGTGAACTAAATTGAGCAAGGTTTACCACTGGTTTACCACTGGTAACACTAGGGAAATCTTTGATTTTTACAGGTAAAAATTATTCACTAAAGAATTATGGGAGTCGAAATTTGTTTTGAAAAAGAATGGATTTCCAAGAAAGTCATGAAAACCAAATTGGTGGGAGGGACTGACCTCTAATTGTTCTGGGGTTAGCCAGGAACCAGTTCTAAAAAGAGATGGGGTCCAGATGAAGATAGCAAAGTCTTTACTAGATCATGCTGCTGACTTTTCTAGGAAGAAAATGGCTTTATAAGTCAGTTCATTCCTAGACTGCCCTCCCAGGGCCTCAACCTTTATAATGAGATAGACTAGATAGGATGGATTGCATTTTGCTCAAAATAAATTATCATCATAATAGCCATGTAGGCCTCCCATCAAGGATCCAATACTAGAATAGGAGTTAAAGGAAGAGTGCAAAGGGGGGAGGGGAGAGAAAAATTTACATATAGAGATAAGCATGGACACTCTTTAAGGAAACAGGCCTTCACTTCAAAAAGACATGAACTCAGCAGAGGTCTCATTCCTATTAAATATGTAGTGTGTGCTTATTTGATGATGAAAATCAGAGGATGGCTATTTGAATGGAAATGCATTTTAATAGATGTTTGAGGCAGAAGCAGGCCCTCCATTCTCATCTCTATCACACAGGCACCTTCTTGACCATCATTACCAGAAAGGAAAGAATATAGACCTCGCTAATCACCCTGTACGAATGCTGGAATGACTTTCCTCCCTCCCCCTCAGTCTTTGTGAATGTTCATTAACCTTATGGACTTCTGAACCAGGAAAGCACAGCAGTCTTAGAGAAATTTCCATATTTGTTAAAAAAATGCTGGCTATGTATCTGGCTACCCAGGTTCCACACTAGAATGGAAACTGGGAGAAAGCTTATGTAAAGTTAAAGATTCTCAAAGAAAGCTGCAAACTGGTAAAGATAAATAAATAAGAAACAAGAAATAGCAATTTTGGAAGCTAAACTTCTAGCAGCAAAAACCAGTATCAATTTTTTAAAAAGTACCCCCCCAAAAATGGGTAATTCTCTCTTTCCTTAAACCTTTTTTTAAATCATTACACATATTAAGCTAATAAGTTTATTTATTATCTTAATTGCACAAATATCCAAATGATTATAACTATTCCAATTTAATCTTCACAATTCTCTTAAGGAAGTGCTATTAGTATTACCATTTTACAGATGAAGAAACTAAGGCTAACATCAGAGAGCTAGCAAATGTGTAAAGTAAAATTTAAACTCAGGTTTTCCTAACCTTAAATTCAGTATTCTAGGTACTACCTCTTGCTTTCTATATAATAGGATTTTTGCAACATTTTAAAGTTGCAAAGCACTTGACAAACATTATCCCATTTGATCTTCACAACCACCCTGTGAAGAAGGTGCTATTATTATAGCTCATGTAGTCCAAACTCTTTAATTCAGAGGTGAGAAACTAAAACTTAGAGAAGGGAAATGACTTAGCCAAAAGCACACAAGTCCAACAACAATTACATTAGAAACTTTGAATTTCTGACTTTACATCCCCCCTTCCCCCCTACCCCTGTCCATCTTCTTTCCAAAAAAACAAGTTGCTTTCTTCACTCATTCATGTTTTACTTTTTCTGTCTTGCACAAAATCAATTTGTAAGGACACTGACCCGGCCTGAGTATAAGCTCATTAACCCTATCTCCCCTAATACTACAACCTGTTAGTACCTTTTGGCTCAATCCTAGTCATAGATTTTTTTTTCCTTTTGATCATCTTCATCTCTAATGGATCATTAAAGTCAGTAAGACTCTTGTAGTTCATTTTATCCTAAGCCAGATAAATTATGCATTTTTAAGTTAGGAAGAAAGCAAACTTCCATCCGATCTTAATGGACTAGCCAATATCTTTAATTTCCAACCATAAATCCTACTCATCAGCATCTGAAGCAGCCTGGCCAAACTCCACAGATACTT
Organism: Sminthopsis crassicaudata; assembly: GCF_048593235.1. Lineage (NCBI taxonomy): Eukaryota > Metazoa > Chordata > Mammalia > Dasyuromorphia > Dasyuridae > Sminthopsis > Sminthopsis crassicaudata. The sequence continues at coordinate 225,246,527 of NC_133621.1, forward strand.
ATTGATATTCAAGTTCTTTGTATTCTGAGATGATATTACTGGCATTGACAACTGGCTCTGCACATGTATATAAGGGAAAAAGACAGATCCAAAGGACTAATAGCCCTTCTTTATTACTTATGCAAAATTTTCTACTGTCTTAAAAATTAGAATCATAATCTCCAGGGAATGTGGGAATGAATAGCAACATTTATGGGTGTCAACTGCAACTCTGCCTCATATTTGGACCTTTGTCTTATGAGCATTACCACTTTCATCATTGAGATTTCACAATCTATGCTCAATGATTTTTATAAAAGTATCTCAAAGTATCACAAAGCTTCTGCCAAGAAGTCTAGTGCATGGTACTAATTTGTGCGTCTAATTCAATCATAAGGATTCAATCACTGCCCCTATGAAGGTCTGGGTAATGGGACATTGGGGATTCTAGCCATGGGTGTTAACTTTGTATGGCAACACAGGTCTAGGATACCAAGATAGGATGTCAACAGAGTCATTACCATTGGGAGGAAGGACCCACGGATCCCAACATCCTGCAATAAAGTCTCATTCATTCTACCAAGGAACCGTTCTGAAAATACTATTCAAAGGAAAGCAGGAAACAAAGTTTCATGAACAACTTCTGTTACAAATAAAAATATTCCTCAAGTGTGATTACCTCACCCTATTTTCCTCTCCCTCTCCCTATCAAACTATCTTCTCACTTTAGGTTCATCTCACAGGGAAACCTGCTTCTGAAGTCCCAGTCTATGTAACTTTGAATACCAAGGGTTGACTTTAAAAAGTATAAGACATTTCCTTCCCATTATCACCTACTTAAGCTACTCAGACTCTGACAGGCTAACAAGGTGCTAATGGCCTTGGCGTTCTAGCCCAGTTCTCAGCAGGTTGTTTCAAATGGGTCGAGGAGATTGATTTGCATGCAAAATCTCCTCTCTCCCTCATTCCAGTTCTTTGTACTCAGCCCCTTGATTTTTGTTCCCCAGAGTTTGTGGAAGTCTGTTGGAGAATGGAACAAAATCACATCGGTTCAGAATTTGAATTACCCCCAGTCTGGTTTTTAATGCACCCCATTATTTCATCAAGCATGTATGTTAGGGAGTGGGGGAGGGAAGAGAAAATAGCAAAGAGACTTGAGAAAAGAAAGGGAGAGATGATGACAGATGGATGCAAATGTTCCTTTTAAGTGGAGAAGAGCAGCTGATGTTGGAGCATGAAATTAAATTAGTACATCTGTGGCTGGATGCGTGTCATTCAAATCTGATACTCTAAATGGGCATCTGGCTATCTACAATTTAACCAACTCCCTTTCACAAGACAACACTTTCCCAGGCACAATATGGGTATTTACATCGTGAAGTGGTTTGTGGCTTTTGTAAAATCTTCTTTAAAAAGACTTGAACATACAGAGAGACTGGTTACCCCTTAACAATGGTTGAGGCTCAATGGCCAATTGTTCATCCTGTGGAAGGGAGGAAGGCAAAGACACTAAAAACTTGACAGTTTTTGTTTTATTTTTCTAGGAAAGGGATGTTTATGATGCAGACTATAAGCTTGATGACTGAATCTCTTACTAAAAACTCCTACCCCAAAATGGGATCCATAACTATGAGTGCTGAGAGTTACAAAATATTTACAACTATATCCATATAACAACAAAAACCAATTTGTTTCTGCTGGACATGACTACAGGATTGTGCACCATATAAAGGGTTATCCTGTGGCCCCCTCTCTTCCCTCCTAAATCCTGAGCACTTTTCTAGCTTCACATTTCCTTGCCAAGAATGATTGTGGCTCTATGGAGTTCTTAATTCTGTATTCCTCTTCTCTCTATCCCTAGACCTTCCATCTATTTCACTCTCAATTCACATTTCCCCTTTCATCCACAACATTAAAAGGAATCATAGCATATTAAAACAAACATGACTCACTTCCGGCCAAGATGGCGGCGTGGAGGCAGACAGCTGCTTGAGCTCCATGTTTTCTCTCAGAACTTACTTCATGACAAGCCTCTGACTTAATGCTTGACCCAGAAAGAAATCCACAAATTATCACCAAGAGAAGACATCCTTGAAAGTCGCCAGAAAAGGTCTGTGTTTGTTCGGGGGAGGGTCAATCAGACTGGGTGCAGACTGAGGGCAGACAGCCAGAGCAAGACAGGCAGCTCACACAGCTCAGACCGGAGGGGGAGGGGTGTGATCTCTGCCGTTTCTGCGAAAAGGCTTTTGCCCCAGTGTGGATGCTCCGTCTTGGCAGCAAGCCAGGAGCGGTGGAGAGGGTGTAAACACCGGAGGTGAAGATTAAAACCCCAGAAAGCCAACATCTCTCAGAGCCCGGCCACCCCCAACCCCCACCTGGACTGACTCGGTGCGTTCTCAGAGCCCCAGAGCGCAGACTCAGTACAGTCATTGCTGTTCTGTTAGTGGCTCTCTGCTGCCCTACCCCCAGTCTGTAGAGGAAGCCCATTAATACCATCCAGCCCTATCCCCCGCAAAACAGACCAATTGTTTCTCTTGTCAGTTTGTTTTCTTTGATTCCTACTCTGACAAAATGAACAAAAAATTCAAAAGGGCTCTAACCATTGACAGCTTCTGTGTGGAGAGGGAGCAGACTTCAAATGCTGAGGAGACTAGGAACAGAATGTCCCCAGATGTATCCCCTGGGAGGGATATAAGCTGCTCCTCAATACAAAAGAACCTCATAGAGGAAATCAAAAAGGCTCTCACAAGAGAACTGGAAGAGAAATGGGAAAAGGAAAGGGAAGCTTGGCAAGAGAGCCTGGAGAAGTCATCCCATGCATTCAAAGACAGAATGGATAAAGAAATCAAATCATTGAGAAACAAGATTAGTGAGCTGGAAAAGGTAAACAACTCCAAGGAAAACAGGATTAGAGAGCTGGAAAAAGAAATCAGCTCTCTAAAAAATAAAATGGATAAAATGGAAAAAAATTCCATAGAAGATAAAAACTCAATTGGACAATTACAAAGAGATATAAAAAAAGTGAGTGAAGAAAATACATCATTGAAAATTAGACTGGAACAAGTAGAAATGAATGACTCAAGGAGAAACCAAGAGGGAGTCAAGCAAAACCAGAGAAATGAAACAATTGAAAAGACTGTCAAGTACCTTACCAGAAAGACAACAGACCTGGAAAACAGATCCAGGAGAGACAATTTGAGAATAATCGGACTCCCTGAAAAATGGGAGGAAAAAAAGAGCTTGGACACCATTTTCGAGGAAATTATCAAAGAGAACTGCCCAGACGTTTTGGAAACAGAGGGTAAAATAGACATTGAGAAAATTCATCGATCACCTACTGAAAGGGACCCTAAAATCAAAACGCCAAGAAATATAGTGGCCAAGTTCAAGAACCATCAGACAAAGGAAAAGATATTGGAAGCTGCTAGAAAAAAACAATTCAGATATGGAGGATCCACAATAAGGATAACACAGGATCTAGCAGCGTCCACATTAAAAGAACGCAGGGCCTGGAACATGATATTCCGAAAGGCTAAGGAACTTGGTATGCAGCCAAGAATAACTTACCCAGCAAGAATGAGCATCGTTTTCCAGGGAAGAAGATGGACATTTAACGAAATAAATGAATTCCATCTATTTTTGATGAAAAAACCAGACCTACATAAGAGGTTTGATCTTCAAATACAGAACTCAAGAGACTTCTAAAAAAGGTAAAAAGAAATCTTGAGAAATATATTTCTGTCAAAAAAATATGTAAAGAACATATGTACAATTTGTCTTAGAAACTAGAGGTGGAAAGGAGATTATATCATAAAAAAGTATAAAGTGGTGGTACTACATCTCATGAAGAGGCAAAGGTAACCTATTATATCTGAGAGAAAGAAAGGAGGGAGATGAACATAGCGTGTATCAATAGACATATTCGATTTATGGTGAAACTTCTTCCACTTCATTGAAAAGTGAAAGGGAAGGAGTAAGCTAAGGGGAAGGGAATACAGTAATTTTGAGGAAAAGGGGTAAAATAAGGGGAGGATCTTTAAGGTGGGGGAGGGATCCTAAAAAGGGAGGGCTGTGAAAAGCAAGTGGTGTTTACCAGTTTAATACTGGATAGGAGGGTAAAAGGGAAGGAAAGGGGAAAAGCATAAGCAGGGGTTAATAGGATGGCAAGCAATATAGAATTAGTCCTTCTAACAATAAATGTGAATGGGGCAAACTGCCTCATAAAGAGGAAGCAGTTAGCAGACTGGATTAAAAGTCAGAATCCTACTATATGTTGTTTACAGGAAACACACCTGAAACAGGATGAGACATTCAAACTAAAAGTAAAAGGGTGGAGCAGAATCTATTATGCTTCAGGCAAAACCAAAAAAGCAGGAGTAGCCATCCTCATCTCAGATCAAGCAAAAACAAAAATTGATCTAATTAAAAGAGATAAGGAAGGGCATTATATCCTGCTAAAGGGAAGCATCAATAGTGAAGCAGTATCAATATTAAACATGTATGCACCAAGTGGTGCAGCATCTAAATTCTTAAAAGAGAAATTAAGAGAGCTGCAAGAGGAAATAGATAGCAAAACTATAATAGCGGGAGATCTCAACCTTGCACTCTCAGAATTAGATAAATCAAACCACAAAATAAATAAGAAAGAAGTCAAAGAGGTAAATAGAATACTAGAAAAGTTTGATATGATAGATCTTTGGCGAAAGCTAAATGGAGACAGAAAGGAATATACTTTCTTCTCAGCAGTTCATGGAACCTATACAAAAATTGATCATATACTAGGGCATAAAAACCTCAAAATCAAATGCAGTAAGGCAGAAATAGTAAATGCATCCTTTTCAGACCATAATGCAATCAAAATAACATTTAATAAAAAGCCAGGGGAAAATAGACCAAAAAATAATTGGAAACTAAATAATCTTATATTAAAGAATGATTGGGTAAAACAGCAAATCATAGACATAATTAATAACTTCACCCAAGAAAATGACAATAATGAGACATCATACCAAAATGTGTGGGATACAGCCAAAGCAGTAATTAGGGGAAGTTTTATATCTCTACAGGCCTACCTGCATAAAATACAGAAAGAGAGGGCCAACGAATTGGGTTTACAACTAAAATTGCTAGAAAAGGAACAAATTAAAAACCCCCAGACAAACACAAAACTTGAAATTCAAAAAATAAAAGGTGAGATTAATAAAATTGAAAGTAAAAAAACTATTGAATTAATTAATAAAACTAAGAGTTGGTTTTATGAAAAAACCAACAAAATAGACAAACCCTTAGTAAACCTGATTAAAAAAAGGAAAGAGAAAAAGCAAATTGATAGTCTTGAAAATGAAAAGGGTGAACTCACCACTAATGAAGAGGAAATTAGAACAATAGTTAGGAGCTACTTTGCTCAACTTTATGCCGATAAATTCGATAACTTAAATGAAATGGAAGAATACCTTCAAAAATATAGCTTGCCCAGATTAACAGAGGAAGAAGTAAGTAGTCTAAATAGTCCCATCTCAGAAAAAGAAATAGACCAAGCTATTAACCAACTTCCTAAGAAAAAGTCCCCAGGACCAGATGGATTTACAGGTGAATTCTACCAAACATTTAAAGAACAACTAACTCCAATGCTATGTAAACTATTTGAAAAAATAGGGATTGAAGGAGTCCTACCAAATTCCTTCTATGACACAGACATGGTACTGATACCTAAACCAGGTAGATCGAAAACTGAGAAAGAAAACTATAGACCAATTTCCTTAATGAATATTGATGCTAAAATCTTAAATAAGATATTAGCAAATAGACTTCAGAAAATCATCCCCAGGATAATACACTATGACCAAGTGGGATTTATACCAGGAATGCAAGGCTGGTTTAATATTAGGAAAACTATTAGTATAATTGACCATATTAATAATCAAATTAATAAAAACCATATGATCATCTCAATAGATGCAGAAAAGGCATTTGATAAAATCCAACATCCATTCCTACTAAAAACGCTTGAGAGTATAGGAATAAATGGACTATTCCTTAAAATAATAAGGAGCATATATTTAAAACCTTCAGTAAACATCATATGTAATGGTGATAAACTAGAACCTTTCCCTGTAAGATCAGGAGTGAAACAAGGTTGCCCACTATCACCATTACTATTCAATATAGTACTAGAAACACTAGCCTTGGCAATAAGAGCCGAGAAAGAGATCCAAGGAATTAGAGTAGGAAATGAAGAAATCAAATTGTCACTTTTCGCAGATGACATGATGGTATACTTAGAGAACCCCAAAGACTCTGCTAAAAAGCTATTAGAAATAATTCAGAATTTTAGCAAAGTCGCAGGATACAAAATAAATCCACATAAATCCTCAGGATTTTTATACATTACCAACACAATCCAACAGCAAGAGATACAAAGAGAAATTCCATTCAAAATAACAGTCGATAGTATCAAATATTTGGGAATATATCTACCAAAGGAGAGTCAGGAATTATATGAGCAAAATTACAAAACACTTGCCACAAAAATAAAGTCAGATTTAAATAATTGGAAAGACATTCAATGTTCTTGGATAGGCCGAGCGAATATAATAAAGATGACAATACTCCCCAAACTAATCTATTTATTAAGTGCTATACCAATCAGACTCCCAAGAAACTATTTTAATGACCTAGAAAAAATAACAACAAAATTCATATGGAAGAATAAAAGGTCGAGAATTGCAAGGGAACTAATGAAAAAAAAGTCAGAGGAAGGTGGTCTAAGTGTACCTGATTTAAAGCTATATTATAAAGCAACAGTCACCAAAACCATTTGGTATTGGCTAAGAAATAGACTAGTTGATCAGTGGCATAGGTTAGGTTCACAGGACAAGATAGTGAATAAAAATAGCAATCTAATCTTTGACAAACCCAAAGATCCCAAATTTTGGGATAAGAATTCATTATTTGACAAAAACTGCTGGGAAAACTGGAAATTAGTATGGCAGAAACTAGGCATGGACCCACATTTAACACCACATACTAAGATTAGATCAAAATGGGTCCAAGATTTAGGCATAAAGAATGAAATCATAAATAAATTGGAGGAACACGGGATGGTTTACCTCTCAGACTTGTGGAGGAGGAAGGAGTTTGTGTCCAAGGGAGAACTAGAGACCATTATTGATCACAAAATAGAACATTTTGATTACACCAAATTAAAAAGTTTCTGCACAAACAAAACTAATGCAAACAAGATTAGAAGGGAAGTAACAAATTGGGAAAAAATTTTTACAGTTAAAGGTTCTGATAAAGGCCTCATCTCCAAAATATACAGAGAATTGACTTTAATTTATAAGAAATCAAGCCATTCTCCAATTGATAAATGGTCAAAGGATATGAACAGACAATTTTCAGATGATGAAATTAAAACTATTTCCACTCATATGAAAGAGTGTTCCAAATCACTATTGATCAGAGAAATGCAAATTAAGACAACTCTGAGGTATCATTACACACCTGTCAGATTGGCTAAGATGACAGGAACAAATAACGATGAATGTTGGAGGGGCTGTGGGAAAACTGGGACACTGATGCATTGTTGGTGGAGTTGTGAAAGAATCCAACCATTCTGGAGAGCAATCTGGAATTATGCCCAAAAAGTTATCAAAATGTGCATACCCTTTGACCCAGCCATACTACTGCTTATACCCCAAGGAACTACTAGAGAAGGGAAAGGGTCCTGTATGTGCCAAAATGTTTGTGGCAGCCCTTTTCATAGTGGCTAGAAGCTGGAAGATGAATGGATGTCCATCAATTGGAGAATGGTTGGGTAAACTATGGTATATGAATGTTATGGAATATTATTGTTCTATAAGAAATGACCAACAGGAGAAATACAGAGAGGCCTGGAGAGACTTACATCAACTGATGCTGAGTGAAACGAGCAGAACCAGAAGATCATTATACACTTCAACAATGATACTGTACGAGGATGTATGCTGATGGAAGTGGATTTCTTCAACATAGAGAAGAACTAATCCAATTCCAATTGATTAATGATGGACAGAACCAGCTACATCCAGAAAAGGAACACTGGGAAATGAATGTAAACTGTTATTTTTACCTTCTGAATCCAATTCTTCCTGTGCAACAAAAAATTCGGTTCTACACACATATATTGTATCTAAATTATACTGTAATGTATTTAACATATATAAGACTGCTTGCCATCTGGGGGAGGGGGTTGGGGGAGTAAGGGAAAAAATCTGAATAGAAGTAAGTGCAAGGGATAATGTTGTAAAAAATTACCCATGCATATGTACTGTCAAAAAATGTTATAATTACAAAATAAAAAAAAAAAAAAAAAAAAAAAAAAAAAAAAACAAACATGACTCTGTAGTCAAAGGACCTGGATTCAAACTCCTAGCTTTGATGGAGACTACTTGAGTGACATTAGGCAAATAACTTAATTTCCTTGACCTAAGTTTTCTTTCCTGTAAATCGAGGAGGTTAGATTAGGTGGTTTATAAGATCCCTTCAGAATCTAGCTCTATTATCCTATGACCCAGTTGACAAGTACCCAAGATCTAGGCCCAAATCTTAGCATATAGAAGCAAGGTGTTAGAGTGAATCAAGGAGACATGAGTTGAAATTATGCCTTAGAAACTTTTTAGCCGTAGAGCATTGAGCAAGTCACTTAGCTTCTGTCTCAGTTCCTGAAATGAAAAATGAGAATAATAATACTCCTTAAATATGGGGTTATTGTGAGAATCAAACATGATAAATATGTAAAACACTTCACAAAACTTAAGGAGATATATAAATGTTCACTATGTTAGCTTCTCTTTGATGAGGAAAAGTGAAAAGCAAAGCTTGAGGACCAAGGATGCTTAAGTAGGCAGCTGCTCTAAGAGTCTTCAAAAATCATTCAGGAACAACAGTTAATTTGTCACCAGACTTGAAATGGTAATTATGAGGCAAAAAGGGAGGGAACTGTTCTTGAAGAGCAACACTGCCACACAGGGACCACAGCTAAAGGAGAATAGATTCTAAAGGGGAATAATATCAGGGTGGGAGCCCCATTACCCAGTAGACTGGTGGCTCCAATAAGCGTCAGGATGTGCTCTGTAAACCCAGGCCTCCAAGCTGCTTATAGTTCAAATACAGAGTCATTATTCTTGTTTTTTAATAGGTTACCTGCCTATCACCCTTGAAACAACACATTCAGGTAGTCTGGAGCACAGAAATACAGGTATTCTCTGAATTATCTAATAAAGAATGAGAGCAGGGAACCAGGAAAGTTAACTATGTGACATAGCATAAAAGCAGCAGTCAGAGGTAACATCAAGTCTCCTGAGACAGTTAAACTTTAGAACATATTCATCCTGGATGTTAAAAGTAGTCAAATCTAGTTTCACCAGTTCATAATAATGAACAATTTCCATTGTCTTCTACCGCACTTTGCTCTAAATTATGGCCCGTAAGAGTTTTCCAAATGGTCAGTGGGCAAGTATCACAAACATGTTATAGTAAAAGAATATTCTCCCCTACAGATTTGAACTTGCATCAGAAAGTAATAAAGAAAATAAAGATTTTTGACAGTATAGCCACAAAGAAATGAGAGACAATGATGGATCATGGAGAGAGAGAGGGGACTGTGCTTAGTACTAGGACAATTTGGGTGCTTACTTAAGGTATCTCCTTTCTACTCTCACTATTATTTAATGAGTACATCCTACACATATGGCATTTGTCTCTTTCTGACCTTCTTTGAGCTCAACAAGTGTATACAACAAGCTCCCTCCCAAATGGACTTTCTTTCCTTACTTTGCTCAGACCAAAATAATCGTACTTGTCAACTGGATGTTTCAGTCTCTAACCTTTGGATGGCTGGAACTAAACAGAACAGGCTTGAGAGAGGAGTGTCAGGGATCAAAAAGAAGTTTAATTTCAAAGTGAGGGAAATGGTTTGAGAGCAAAGACTCATGTGTTGGGGCCCTGCCCCTAGTGGGGGATTGACTTTAGTGTGACTGAACCTTGATTTATATGTTTGTAGCTGAACAAAGAATCAAACAGTGCTGTGTAGCAACAGCAGTGAAGCATAAGAGCAACAGTGAGACAAGGTTGTCTGGTGACAAAAAGTCCATTTATAGCTGGGCTTCCTTCTCTGGGTCCATTGGGGGTTGTCTGAGCTCAGGGACCATCAGTTCCAAAAGGTGAGTTCAAAGTGTTGATGTCATGTCAAGCTCAGGGCACAGCTTGTATCAAGCATGTCCCCTAATATCAACATAGGATAGCCTGATACTCTTAGCCAGACCTTTTCCATATATGACATTAAGCCCAACGAGTATCTACAGGGACTTTGATGTAAGCATCAAAGGACATTCTCAAGCACTGTAGTAAGTACTTTTCCCAAATATTATCTTATTTGATACTCATAACTACCCGGAGAGGTAGGTGTTATTATTGTTTCATTTCCAATTGAGAAAACAGAGACAAAGCAGAGGTTCAATTACTCTCCCAAAATCACTTAGGTAGTTAGTATCTTTGACAAAACTGAATTCTAGTCTTGGCTCAAGTGTGAGAAAGAGAAAGGGAGGCTATTTAGAATGGTTAATTGAGATGGTGTTTGTGGAACAATAGAAAAAAAAAAAAAAGCCAGATTTATAAGCAGAGGATCTAGATTCAAATTTCAGCTGTGCTCCTTGCACAATAAAATGTATCACTATCCAAATTCCTTACTTACTATAGATTTTGGTGACTCCTTTCTTAGGGAATGTCCTATCTGGCTCATAATCTCCCTCCCTCTGCAGTAACACTAACAGATTTTAGTATGAGTTGATGTTTCCTCAATGCCCTAATCCTCCAGCTGTTCAATGTGCTCCCTTCCCAGAACCTATTTCTGCACTCCACATCAGATTCACAAGAATAGTGATAATCTTGATCTTGTTGATACCCAAAATTCTCCACTTTCATGATCAAAACCTCTGAAATCTCTTTATCCAATTACAACTTTCTATCATTCTGTGTCTTCCTATGGCTTATTCTTCCCAAATCTATTCTTTGTCCTCACTGTGACTTGAAATTGCTCTGCTCCTTAGTATTTGTCAGGCTATCAGGTCTTTGATCTAATCTTTCCCTTTCTAATTATGACATCCCTACTGAATCAGTTGATTTCTATATACTATGATCTCTATTACTGAATGCATTCCATTACTTATCTACTCATTTCTATTACCTTGCAAAATCTGAGTCCTGAATTACTCCTGCTTCTCCTTCCTCTGCTTATGTTCTGCTGAATGATGCCAAAAGTCATGTAACTATGCTGATTGGATTCCCTTCAAATTTGTTATTTAATCTAACCTGGACCCTCGCTTTAGCAGAGAAATTATTTGATTCCTTAATTGATTCTCTATTTTATTCACCACAGAGACCATTCTAAATTTCTTCTTCTCTACTCATGCTTCCTACATTACTTCTTCCTTATATTCTCTCAGCTGAGAGTTCTGCCTCATACTTGCTGAAAAAATAATATGGTCATTTGCCAAGATATCTTTGCTCTCCCATTCTCCTCATCTGATGATATTCTTCACTTCCCAATCTTTTCTTATCATCACTCAACATTTCTTCCTTTATTCCAGTCTCTGATAAAGAAGCTGCTACTTTTCTCACCAAGTCCAAACCTGTTCTTTTGTTCTTATCTTCTCCCATCTACCCCATTAGTTTGTCTCCATTATCATCCCTTATGTTCCTCTGATATTCAATCTCCTTCTATGTTTTGGCTCCTTCCCAGGTATTTGCCAGTATGTACAAGTCTCCTCACTGCTTAAAACATCACCACCACCTTTATCAAATCCCATCATTGCTAACCAGCTTCTAAATCAATCTGATAGCTGGTTAGAGTTCTTTCAAAATTCCTTTTTAAAATCTGAATATTACTTTTTAGTTCTCTTTGATTACAAAGAAGCACATCAGAACAAGGACTTTTGTAGTCTGGAGAGTATGGTAAAGAGCATGTATAAGAAACAAGATTGTATGGTAGATACAGGGCATTAGGTATAGAGATTACAGAGAATATTCTGGGGCTTGGGACCAAAATTATAGTAATAAGAAAAGCTGATACTTAAATAGTTTCAAAGGCTTACAAAATGATTTCATTTGACACATTTTAGAAATAAGGGAATTGAATCTCAAGCCATAGTCAAATACCTGTTTGTGCATATCTATTTCTTATTATCTTCTCCTTTAGATTGTGAACTCCCTGAGGCCAGAGTTTATTTTTTGACTTTTTTGTATCCTTAGCACTTAGCGCAGTGCCTGCCATATTGTGCCTGATAAATGCTTATTAACTAACTGAAGATTCATTCTGACAAGAAATCAGGGCATGATTTGAAATCAGTTCTTTCAGAGAACTCCTTTTTTTAAAAGACAAAAATCCAAGAATAAAGGCAGTCAAAGTTTCTGAGTCTATTCAGAAAAAATCAAACAAATCTGATTTCAAAAGTTGATACTCAAGAAACTTTGATTTTTGGCAGGATTCTTTATTATTTTTAGTTTTTATAACAAAGATCCAAAGATATGGTCTGGATGGTCAATGTTTGCTCTGTTAATAACTGTGCTATGAATCCAATGCAGGTAAAATGTGTAACTGCTCAGAAAAGAGAGAAAGAAAAGGTGCTGAATTAAATTTAAAATTCCAGTGCCCCTCCCAAAGACAGACCAAAGAGTATACTGGAAGGGGTAGGGGGAATAGTAGTCAGCTGTTAAGATGATTCTAATGAGATATTTCAGCTGGCTCAAGACTACATAGGATGATGGGCAGCAGTTCTTTGGTTGATTTCCATCGTTATCCTTCCCCCTGTGCCTAATTCACTTCACTTTATTCCCACAGCTCACACACACACACACACACACACACACACACACACACACACACACACACACACACACACAAGCAGCGCCCTCGAACTTGAGCCATGGATAGTCAAGGAAATTTAGTCCCCATCATCTCCATTAAAGTCACTTGTTAAAAAGAGAGAGAGAAAGATTCAGGGGGAAAAAAAAAAAAAACCTTTTCTGCTATTGTCTCATTAAAATGCCACTTTTGAGTCATTTAAAAAGGGTCAGGTTCGATGTTGGCTCTAAAACCTTTGACAGCTACTATAATTGCCTGGAGGTCGAATACCGGTGATGGCTCTCACAAGTTTAATTTCATAGTTTCTGCCAACCTATTAACATATACACCAGGGCACAAAAATCACAGGAAATTAGAGATGGGGAGAAAACTGGCTCCATTTACCACTGGGAATCTCAATGACTTCCCCGAGTCTGGATACATTTTGTTTCCATAAGCAAGAGGCTCTTTTCTCATAAGGGGGGGAGGGTAGCTGTTCAATTTAAGTGAAGATTTCAGGCAAGTACAAGAGAGTGCCAGGGCCCAGTTTTGTGCCATCTTTGTCTTGTCACTATGTCACTCCAAATGGCAACTCTATCCATAATTAAATTGGAATTTGATTCAACATACAACATACAGGTGAAAGGATGAAATTTGGGTGAGAATACCTATTTGACTGATTTATCTGTAACAAAAACTTGAACTGGTTGTGTTTGATTCTATTTTAATGTAGCATGGGACCTTTTTAGAACACAGCCACTGGCTATTGCAACCTGCCAATTGCAATTGATTGTCAATGAAGAAGCATGGTATAGTTTATAGTACTCTAGTTAGAAAGAACTGAGTTCAAATACTACCTTAGTTGCTTATTAGTTTTTCGAAAATCATAACCTCTCTGAGACTAATTTTCCTCATCACAGAATTTGATTAAATTACCTCTAAGATCCTTTCCAACTCTAACCTCACATTTGAGACTATCAGAACCACTGAGCCAGAAGCTATCATGTTCTGATGTTCATCTAAAAACTTTATTGATCACTACAATTACAACTAATCTGCATCATTTTGCTAGATAACTCATAGAACCAAAAGCTTATGGAATCCATGTAGCATCTTCACCCAAAGCAGAAACCCAAGCTTAAGGACCTTTTGATAACAAAGAAAAGACTACAGATTCCTCTTTAACTCTTCCTTCCCTATGATGCACAATCTCTTCCTGGCATCCCTCCATTCTTTCCCTAACTTACCTACAGACCTCATTTATAGAAAAGAGGTAATTTCCTTCTTCCCCAATGGAAAAGAAAAGCTTTGAACTGAAGTCCTCTGTCTTCAAATCAAGCTCTTTCTACTGAATTATGTCATCACAAGAGCTATTTTCCAACCATCTCTCCCTAAGCCTATATTTGTGTTGGTGATTTTCTGCAAAGCAATTATAAGATTTGGTGATTTTCTGCAAATCAATTATAAGATTTTATAATTATCACTATTAAATTTAATAGTAATTTATTTTGACTACTGTTCTGGTTTTTGAGAACTTTGGGTATCTTAATTCTGTTATCCAGCATATTACCTTTCTCTCTCAGTTTTGTATGATCTGCAAGTTTCATTAGCATGCCTTAGATGTTTTCATCCAGGTCATTGATAAAATATTGAATAATAAGGGCAAAGCTCTAAGGCACTCCATTCTAGGCGTCCATCTAAGTCCATGAATGAAATTAATCTACTAATCAATACTATTTGATTTTAGTTATTCAACTAATTCTGAATCCAACAAACTGATGGAATCTCTGAGCACCTCTTCTCAGAGGGAGTTGATGCTTGAGTTAAGAGTTTTTATATAGGTAAGAGTAGATGGTTTATGAATTCTTTTATTTTGTGAATATAAATCTCCCCCACTCCAATTTATGCATACCCCAAGTATGTAGACACTATCTATTTGGATATGTTGGGGGAAGGGAGAAGCACATGAAGGAAGAAATATGGATCCAGATTTTCTCTAACAGAAACATAGGGTCACTATGTAGCTTTGAAATCAGCAGTATGGTCTGTCCATTTACTTAAAAAAAAAAACCTTTCACTATTTTCTTTGCAGTCCAGAATTTGTATCTTTTCTCTACTGAGATAAAAATGTCTGTTTGTTTTTAATTTCTCTCCTCCTCATACAAGGTAACATGACAATGGCTAAGGAATATTGTGTTTTTCTAAACAAAAAATACATATGGTATATAGATAGTCTTCACCCCCATCACTCACACATTTCCCTAAAATCCAAATATGGGCATAATGACCCTGCCTCCTCCCAATGAGTTACCCCAGTGCAGAGCAATATACCATCTTGAGGCTGAAGTGCCTTTTCTGCAGGATAGATTAGGGAAGTCCTCTTCTTGGAGGCAGAGGAATGGATTTTTATGACCTATAGCTTCCCATTATCAGTCTTAGGATCATGGAGCTAAGAAGGAATTTATAGACCATCAAGTCCACCCCCTCATTTTATAGATGAGGAAACTGAAGTCCAGAGAAATTAAGTCCAGTCAGTGCTCAAGCCATGGCATTGTTCCAGAATTCTATGGGGTAAAAAGCCAATAGGGCCACCCCCTCCAAATCCTGGAGGCAGTGGAAGTTGGCATTTAGCCCTCATCTTTTTAAAACATTTCTCTCTTTAGTGGCTCATTTTAAACCAGCCAGCCAGCACTGTCACTTGACATTCAGATGGTGTGCTGTTCCCTTCATCCTGTCGGCTACAATGATCCTAAATGTTGATTTGGGGTTTTGCATGTGGGTGCTGGATTTTTTTTTCTTTCCTTTCCTCTTCTCCTGTTGCCAGGAGGTGACTCTTCTCCTTCCCCCTTCCCCCCTCCCCTGCTGCCAACCTCCTGATTTGATGCTTTATGGCCGTTTCATCAGGGCCATTGTTAGAAGAAGATGGGTCTTCTCACAATGTTGCCCTGACAGATGGTTTCCTACATCTACAGACAAATCAGCTCAAGGAAAGAGGCTTTATTATTGTGCCTGTATCATTATATTCTAAATGTACCTGCTCAGGACCAGGTCAATCAGCCCTAGCAGGGCAGGGAAGAGGCAAGTGAAGGAAAAAAGGTACTGATTTTCACACACACACACACACACACACACACACACACACACACACACACACACACACACACACAGAGAGAGAGAGAGAGAGAGAGAGAGAGAGAAGAATTTAAAGATTTTATCTTTTCTGATAACAGAATGGAGAAGTCCTTAACTTTTATGATTAATAGCATGTTCCCTTACAAAAATCTTCCAAAATCTTCCAAAGAATCAGAGGCTTATGAGAGTCTCTGGATATCATTGAATTTTGTCTGTCTTATTCACATTACAACATCAACAAAATTATTCCTACAGAAATGAGGCCTTCTTTTATTTTTAAACATGGTTAGAGAACCAATTACAAAATTTGTTGTTGTTTAGTAATTTAGTCATGTCTAACTGTGGACCATACTTGCCTTGAAGTTCTCTTGGTAAAGATACTGGAGTTTGTGATTCCCTTCTTCTGTGGATTAAGGCAAACAAGGTCACACAGCAAATAACTGTCTGAAGTCACATTTGAACTCACGTCTTCCTGACTCAGGCCCAACCCCTGAGTCATAAACTGCCACAGATTATAGAATTCTCAAGGTGAAAAGGAACTCAATGGGACACAATAGAGATATAGTTGTATTGACACTAACAAGAGGGACAAAAGATCTAGGTTCTAAGATTGACTTGGGCACTAACCCATTGTTCAACCTTGAAAATATGACACCCCTTCAACTAAGGAGTGAAAACATTAGATTAGACTATCCATTTTGTTTCTTTGTCTGCCTAGTACCTAGTATAGTACCTGGAAAATAATAGGCATTTAACAAGTAACCCTTTTGAACAAATAAGTGAAACTCCAAAAGTCCATCTTAGTCCTTCACTTTATAGATAAGGACATGGAGGACCAGAATGTAAGTTATATAAGGACAAGTCATATAAGAAATTTGTCCAACATCACACAACAAGTTAGTGTTAGTGCTTAGAATAAAAATAAAATCTTTCAAGGCTCAATACAGGGTTTTTGCTTTTTAACCCCCCATTATACCAGTCTTCTTAGCAATACTTCCAATTTTATAAGATCATAAAATTAAGACTAGAAGAAATCTAAGAGGGCATCTTGTTCAAACCTATTATTAGACAGACAAGGAAATGAAGATCCATAGAGGTTAATGGATTTGCTCAAAGTTAAACAGGAAATAACTTATGGAAATGGGGTTCAAACTTAGTCTTTAGACTCCAAATCCAGTACTCATTCCACTATCTTATTTAGTCTCTGATATTTAATATACCTCATAACATAAATCAGTGACATAATAGAGTGTGAAGACTGGCCTTAGGAAAGCCTCCATCATATCCATCTTCAGACCCTTACAAGCTGGGTGACCCTATGCAAGTTATTTTATGCTTGTCTAGATTTCCTTTACTCTAAAATGGGGATAAAATATTTACCACTTAGGATTATTGTAAGGATAAAATAAGATCATATTTGTAAAGTGTTTTGCACATCGTAAAGTATTAAATATGTGCTAGATATTACTCTTATATCTGATATTTCTCTTTCCTATATCTAAATTTTTTAGTGGAGAAAATCTTCATTCTGCTTCCTTTCTTTTTCCTTGTTCATCTATGAAAATATATCATTTATTTAAAAACATTTATTAGAATCTTTCTATTTCCAGGACAGTGCTAGTCCCCAAGGTGAGAACTCATCCTCCCCTCCACCCAGTTTTTCTTTTTTTTTTTTTTTTTTTAGATATTCTCAGATAAGCCTTCTATGATATGAAAATCTATTTAAAATGTCTCCTTGAGAGTCCTGTGAGCATTTTGCTTGACACTAGCCCCATCAGATTTATTTAACGAGTTTCAGGGACTGTTTGTCTTATGACTATAATAACAGAAGCTCTGCCAGGGAAGCCATTAAACTTAGAGCTACTCAATGACCCATGTCTCTCACTGGACTCTATCACCTAGCTCCCAGACAAGACAAAATTCAAGGAGCAAAGTCTTTATTTTTTATGTAGTTAGTTGTTTCTCTTTAATGATCTAAGATAGCAAAGGGAAACAAGCTATATTATCTTTCTATTCTTTTAAATTATATTAGAAAGTGAATTTTCTTCAGATCAGAAAGACATTTCCATTTTGCAGATAGGAAAAATTGAGGACAATGCTTTGTCAGGGTCACTATCTGGAGAAATATATCTGAGTTATATATAACTTTTATTCTTAGATCTACTCATTGTTTTCTCAGTGGAATCTTTCTTAACATCACCCTCTAAAGTCAAATTATCCAACAGTGACAACTTGGTTTTTGAAGGAAGTGAAAGGCAGTGATTTTAGCAAAGCTATGAGAAAGCATGTCAAAAAGATTGGTTGAGTAAATCTTGATGGTGGAGATCTCATCAAATAATCAACTTAAATTTACCAAGGCTGGTAAGAGCTTAATAAATGTTTTACCTCTTTTCTATGTACCAGGTACAATACTATGCCCAGGAAATATAAATATGAAGAATGAAACAATTCCTACTGACAAAATACCTGTATTCAAACACAAGCTCTTACAGCAATGATCTATCATTACTACAGCCTCTGAAAATGGACACTCAACTCTCAATTATAATAACTCATACAAATAACGCTTTAAGATTTACAAGACATTTTCTCCAAAATAACCTGAGATAGGTAGTAGAAACATCCAATTTTAAAATGACAGGACTAAAGATTAGTGACATGCTGATGGTCACTCAGCTAGTAAGTATTCTTGCAATATTCAAACCAAGAATCTTATGAGTCTAAGACCAGTTCTGCCTCTCCTTCTTCCCTTCTCCTTTTCTCCATCTCTGTCTCTGTCTCTCTGTCTGTCTCTGTGTCTCTTTCTGTCTGTGTTTCTCTCTTTGTCTCTGTCTCTCACTCTCATATCACCATTTTCCCCTCTAACTTTCCTAAAGGAAGGAAGCTAAGCTGTAGATTATATAGAATGGTGGTTAATTAAAAAAAAATTATTCATGTTTAGTATTGGAATGAATTATGGCAACACCTCGTTTATCTGACACTTTGGGGGAATGAGATGTTCTGCATAAGTGAATACCTGAATCTCATAGCTTTAAGCAACAATGTTTTATTGTCCACTTTAGCTCTTTTTATAGACTTTCTTTTTCTATAAGGCATTAAAGATTTTTTTCACTTCATAAGAGACTATGCTGAGTAGAATTTAAGCTTTTCTCAGTGCTACTATTATACAGTTATATATAATTTATATAACCATACAACAGCTTATGTCTATGTATGCATGTGTGTGTGACATGTGTATGTATGTTTGGCCAGCTGAGGCCCCAAGGGCTGTTAAAAAAAAAAAAAAAAGCCTATTCCTTTCCTTTACTTGTTATCACAATTTTCAATAGGGAAAACTAACTCTCCAATTCTTACATTTATTCACTCTTCAAACACATTCCAACTCCTCTGGGAAATGTTGTTTCATGTATAGTTACAAATTATTCAAATGGTTTTGAGCTCAAAGTGTAAGGGTTCTTCCCAGCAAGGAGAAAAGTAAACAAGTTATTTTACATACAAACATTAATCAGAAATGAAAAAATAGTATATTCCCGGGCAGAAAATGGAAAGCTAAAGTATAAAGAATCACAGAAAGATTAGAACAAAATCCACAATTACTGCTTCAAACAGTTAGAAAGAGGATTTTTAAGCCCAGTTAAAAACATCAATAGTTTTTACAAGGATACTAATTTAGCAATTCCCATTTCACCTTTACTGAATATGATCTGATCAGTCACCAATGGTAACTTGTGGGGGCCTCTTTCTTTGAAACCAAATTCTTTCTTTATCACAAGCCTCTTGATACAACTACAGCTGGTCTAGGAGCTCTTCCTTTTCACCGACTCTCAAATGTCTTCTGAGTCCCACTAAAGTTCACAGGGTTGAAGCTAGATTGAAGAGAGCAAAAATTGGAGAAAGAAGCTCGAGGTCTTTGGTAGAAGGCTGACTAGTTCAATTCACATTCTATGTCAGGATCAGGGCCCCTAGCACCATGGCCCTGCCACACATCTGATATGGGAAAGACATTTCTTTGCTCCCTATCCCTTCTATCTCCAAATTGGAGTCATATCTTATCTTTTTGAACACCTACTCCAACTCAGCAGCTTTTCTGGCTCCCTAGCCAACTTGGGGGACTAAATCTATAGATGAGTCATATATAACCAGAAGCAGACAAAAGATTTCTGTACCTGCTCAAATTTATCCATGGTCTTCCAGAGGCAGGCAAAAAAGTAAATAGTTTTAATACACATACACTATGTATGTTTATAATTATGTCCTCAGAGACCATTGAGGTAGATTCAGACTACTAGTAGCCTTTTGTAATACTTTTGCCTATTTTTTTTCAAATTATTGTATCAGTCCCTTTGAGATTCACTTGCCTAATATATTAACCTTGGAAATTTGTGTCCCCAGAGAGTTAGCTGCTACTATTTTCAGGTTCTAGGAGAGATTCTGTAGTGACTATCTACTTCTCTAGCTCATAACACCCCACCAAATGTGTTTACTTACTTCTTTAGCACAGGTACTCATGAATTTGCATATTAAGAGCAAAATTTATGAAGCTTTTTCCCCATCATCAAAGACACTCTCTGTTCTACAAATGTACCCAGTCCAGGAAAAAAGGAATAATAGGCAAAAACTGAGGGGGAAAATGACAGAAAATAACACATGGAAGAAAAACATGTGGCCAAAGCAGTTCATAGCTCCAGAGTCATAGGCCTTCAGTGTCCTTTCTTACTTTAAAGCATTCTCAGATATTCATCATGGGACATAGAGGAAGTAGTGGATGAGTCAATCAACCAGCTTTTATTAAGTGCCTTCTTTTTCAGGCAACTATGCTAAACACTCTGCTGTTTCACTGATCTAGTTCTTCATAACACACAGTAGAAATTGTGAGAGAACTAAGGGACCAGAAGATCAACTAGGCTTTTTCTTCTTGTGGTGTATCGCCTTGAGTGGACATTTGATAAACTGCCCAGCCAAGACAGGTTCCTTGAAGGCTATGCTGGCTTCTTAGAAGTTTTGGTTACTTGTGGACTGTTTGAGACCCTTGCCAGAAAAGGCCAGGTAGCTTCTGGGTGGCTGCTCCCAGGCTAAGCTGGGAAGATGGCTTTACCACTAACCCCTTCCCATCATGCAGTGTCTCTGGTGGACATAACAATTCAGTGATCTCCTGGATATTTTTACTGCTAATAGTCACCCATAGTCTCTTCTTCCTTCAGTCACAGACAATGCTAAGTGGAGTTACAGAATGAGCATAAGGAGAATTAGCTTAAGAGAAACATTTTTTTTTCCTTTGAAGGTTAAGTAGCACAATGCAAATTCAGACTCCAACACTATCTGTAAGACACCAGGAAAATCCATTTAACCTCTCTTTGCTTTAGTTTCTTCAATGACAAAATGGAGATAATAACAGCCTTTACTTTATAGCATAATTATGAGAATTGAATGACATTATATTTATAATATTTTGCACAGTGCCTGACACATAGTAGGTGTGCCTGGTACATAGTATACTATATAAATGCTTATTCACCCAGTTAGTTCCTCTCATCTAATGCTAGTTTTCTCTTACCAGCCAGAGTTGTGACAAGTCTTTCTCCTCCTATTTGACAAATCCTTCTGGGTTCAAAAGAACCTAGTTAAAAACTTCTTGTCTTTTCACTGGGTGATTACTTTCAATTCAGTCATTTAAGCTCCCATAATCCTTAAACAATATTATGCAAATGAGGGACAAAATTATCACTGCAATCTTTGCCCTGGAGGCAAGTTCCCTGTCTCTGAGGAGGTGTGTTCATATGTACCTGAAAACCCTCACCCTTTTTAGGAAAGTCTAATTTGTTTTTGAAGATTTCCCTTTAAATGTCTCTGTTTTTCAACTATAGTGCACACAACTTCAGCTTTGCTTACACTCTTCCCACAGCATGAAATTTGCCATCCTTGAAAATAAACTTGAGAAACGTTAGGATATCTATGGGTGTATCAGAATTTTGTATTTCACATACTTCACATCGTTAACACAGGTTTAATAAAGAAAGTCAATGTACTTTAAGCATGACCTATAATGTATAAAATCACATATCACACATACAATATAACTATTGTATACAATAGTTAAATGTGTAAATCCTATGAGCATGTAGCAATAATACATTTAGGGAAGTATTTATCACATACCATTATAGATATCAAAACACCCACCCACCCCCCCCCCCACACACACACACATATATGATTATTTATATATTATGTATTATATTTATATAATATATATAATACCATGAATTATTACTATATAATATATATGTATATATATATACACTATATAATACTATAGCAATAATTCATGGAGTGATACAATACATAAAAATAAAATATATAACATTTTCCAGTGGCCTATATTCCACATAATTCACTAATGAATTTCATTGGACTTTATGAGTAACCCTCTCCCCTATCTCTCCTATTGCATTTTAAGTAAACTTATTTACCAGCCAGATAGAGTCTCTGAAACCTCTTGATCTTCTGTATAGTTCACATTAGCTATCAATTTCCTCTGGATGTAGTCAACAACTAGGTTACTTTGACTTTGAGTTGTCTCAAGGTTCCATTCTTCCTCTTTAGTTAAAGAAGAGTTCTTCTTTCTTTTAGATATATGATTGAATTATAACTCTTTAGTGGGTACATATTCCAAATTTCATTCTCATTAGAATCATATATTGAACTGAGCTCTTACCTGCTCTGTTAGCATTATCATCATCATCCTCACCATAGCTAATATTTACATAGCACTTAAAATGTTCCAGGCACTATGCTAAATGCTTTACAAGTATATGGCTCTTCTTAGTGTCAACTTAACTGGCTATCGATCATTAATGTCTCCTGGCTCATGAGATGCTCACTAGCTATTTACAAAGAAAGTAATAAAAGCTCCCATCCATTGACTTTGTAGGACCCTGTTCATACTCAGAGTTTAATTTACAAATATTAACAAGTCACACTTGTAAATACAAGTACAGTATTATTATTGTTAGTATTGTTGCTATTGAACTAAAAATGTTCCATACTGACTGCTGAGATCTACTCTAATTCCAAGTTCCCCAGTATATTGAGCACTGTTTGAAATGCTGAAACTACAGATCTCCCTATGGGGTGGTAAAGTATGGTTCTAAATTTGTTGATTCTTGCCAAAGCTAACATTTCCATAAGCAGTTTTCTTCCAAAGTCTTTGCCTTGATATGAGTGAATTCTGACTAGGAAGTCATATATTATGAAGTCTACTTTCCATAACACTTTAAGGATCATACTATCTTTCAAGTTCCTGGTTTATGTTTATATTTATGCATACCAAGAAAATTTGCATTCTCTGCTAGAATATGGTTCATATTCTTTCTGTCTCCATTCAGAACCTAAAAGACAATGCATACAAGTTCCAATAATTCCTAATTAAGACTTTTACTCTCCAAAAATGCCACAGAAGTTAGTGATGCTTTCCAAAGGGAAGGTAGAAAAGATGGAAGGGAGGAGAGATAGAAGGATAAAGGGACTTAATATAGACTTCAGGGAGTAGAGCCAAGATGGTGGAGTAAAGCCAGGAAGTTGCTCTAGCTATCCCAATTTCCCTCAAAAACCACATGAAACCAAGCCACTGAACAGAGTCTGAAGGAATGAAACCACTCTCCAGCTCAAGATACAGTAGAAAAACTTCAAAAAGTTCAATCTCACTGAGGTGAAAAGGGTGTTCAGCCCAGCTCATATAGACTCTGGGAAAACCAGTAAGAGGGACTTAAGCACAGCAAATCAGCAACTGAGACATTTGATCCTGGCTCAGTAGATGAACAAATCAGTGGGTCAGCTTGCAATCCCAGCTCAGAAGGCAAACTCTGAGAAACCAGGTTATTTCCTGGAGAGAGAAGGCAAAACTACCCCCTCTAAACACAAGGGGCCCCTTCTCAAAGCTAAGGCTTAGAACAGAACAGGAAGCTTGGAACCTTTACCCCAGGAGCAGAGCTCCACCTTAAAAGTAAAAAAAAAAAAAAAAAAAAAAGAGGAAATATCAAAAGAAAATGAAAAAAATTGAACAAGAAACAGAAAAGAACCTTGACCTTAGAAAGCTACTATGCCACAACATAAAACTCAAGCAAGGATAGAAGGCCCACAAAATAAATCTCAAAGAGTGATATAAATTGGTCTCAAGCCCAAATAGGCTTCTTGGAAATTCTCATAAAAGACTTCAAAAGGCAAATAAAAGAGGTAGCAGAAAAGAAATGAAAGGTGTGCATGAGAGAGTCAACAGTTTGAAAAAGGAAGGAAAATAAATTGTCCAAAGAAGATAACTCCTTAAACAATAAAATAAATTAAGTGGGAAAAGAGTCACAAAAGCTAACTAAAGAAAATTACACATTAAAAATTAGAACAGGGCAAATAGGAACTAATAACTTTGTGAGATATCAAGAATCAGTCAAATAACTAAAAAAAGAATGAAAAAATGGAAGAAAATGTCTAATATCTCATTGGCAAAACAGCTGACCTGGAAAACAGATCCAATTTTAAAAATTCTGGCCCATCTGAAGACCATGATCAAAAAAAAATAATAATAATAAAAACCATGGATAGCATTTTATTTATTTATTTATTTATTTTCCAGATTGCTTTTTTCCCCTTTTTTAAAATTAATTTTATAATTATATATTTTTGACAGTATATATGCATGAGTAATTTTTTTATAACATTATCCCTTATATTCATTTTTCCAGATTGTCCCCTCCCTCCCTCTACTCCCTCCCCTAGCTAGCAGGTAGTCCAATACATGTTAAATACTGTTGAAATACATGTTAAGCCCAATATATGTATACATATTTATAAAGTTATCTTGTTCTACAAGAAAAATCAGATCAAGAAGGAAGAAAAAGAAAAACAGAAAGAAAAGAAAATGTAAGCAAATAACAACAGAGAGAGTGAAAATGCTATATTAAGTTCCACACTCTGCTCCCCTGGTTCTCTCTCTGGATGTAGATGGCTCTCTTCATAAATGCACAAGTAGAACTGGTTTGAATCATCTCAATGTTGAAGAGAGCCATGTCCATTAGAATTATTGCCGTGTATAATGATCTCATGGTTCTGTTCATTTCACTTAGTATCAATTCATGTAGGTCTCTCCAAGCCTCTCTGAAATCATCCTGCTGGACATTTCTTACAGAAAACAGTATTCCACAGCATTCATATACCACAATTCATTCAGCCATTCTCCAATTGATGGGTATCCACTCAGTTTCCAGTTTCTGGCCACTACAAAGAGGGCTGCCACAAACATTTTTGCACATGTGGGTTCCTTTCCCTCCTTTAAGATCTCTTTGGGATATAATCCCAGTAGAAACATTGCTGTATCAAAGGGTATGCACAGTTTGATAACTTTTTGAGGATAGTTCCAAATTGCTCTCCAGAATGGTTGGATTCATTCATAGTTCTACCAACAATGTATCAGTGTCCCAGTTTCCCCATATCCCCACTAACATTCATTATTATCTGTTCCTGTCATCTTAGCCAATCTGACAAGTGTGTAGTGTTATCTCAGAGTTGCCTTAATTTGCATTTCTCTGATCAATAGTGATTTGGAGCACCTTTTCACGGGCTACAATTAGTTTCAATTTCTTCATCTGAAAATTGTGTCTTCATATGCTTTGATCATTTAACAATTGGAGAATGGCTTGAACTATTATAAATTTGAGTCAATTCTCTATATATTTTAGAAATAAGGCCTTTATCAGATCCTTTGGATGTAAAAATGTTTTCCCAGTTTAGTGCTTCTCTTCTAATCTTGTCTGCATTAGTTTTGTTTGTAAAAAAAAAAAAAAAAAAAAAAAAAAAAAAAAAACTTGTAACTTAATATAATCAAAATTATCTATTTTATGATTAATAATGATCTCTTGTTCTTCTTTGGTCACAAATTCCTTCCTCCTCCACAAATCTGAGAGGCAAACTATCTTATGCTCTTCTAATTTGTTTATAATATCATTCTTTTTGTCTAGATCATGAACCCATTTCAACCTTATTTTGGTATATGGTGTTAGGTGGGGAAAGTATATCTTGATAAAGGGTATAGTAAATAATAAAGAAGTAATGATATTAGATTTGTATGCACAAAGTGGTAGAGTAGCTAAATTCATAAAGAAGATTTTAAGGCAATATGTGTGTATGTGCTTATATATGTATATACATATATAAATGTGTGTATATATGTGTATGCTTGCTGTCCTTCATTCTCAAAAAGTACCAAAAGACATCACTATGTTAGAGTCAAGTTACAATATGTCTGACTGTGGCTGATCAGACCAATACAGATTCAGAATGCTCCACCACAGATCAGGTAAATAGTAAACATAAACATTTGGGATGGTTTCTCTAAATTTTCACATCTTGTGTTTCTTTTGAGCTACTTCAATTCTGCTTTGCTCATAGAGCACAGCACTTTTTCTGATGAGGGCATGCTATGCTGGATGATCCTACAGCAAAGTCTTCCATATCATATAATCAATTCCACATTCTTGAGAGGTCTTGAGAGTGTGCTTGTATTGCTTTTTCTGACCACTTTGTGAGTGCTTGCTCTGTGTGAGTTCTCCATAAAATAGTCTTTTTGGCAAGTGTATATTTGGCATTCAAACAATGTGACCAGCCCATCAGAACACTCTGCAGTAGAGTTTGAACACTTGGCAGTTTTGTTCAAGAAAGAACCCAAGCGCCTGGTGTCTTATCCTGCCAGGTGATCTTCAGAATCTTCTCAAGATAATTCAAATGGAAGCAATTCATGCTGCTACCAGTTTGCCAGACTTACAATAATGAGGTCAGCACAACAGTTCTGTAAATCTTCATTTTGATAGTCTAATATTTCTCTCCCATGCTCCTTTGGAGGCTTCTAAACACTGAGTCAGTTCTGGTAATGCATGCATCAACCTTATTATCAATGTGTACATGCCTGGAAAGAATTCTGCCAAGCTAAATGAACTTATCCACAGCATTCAGAGATTCTCTAGTTACTGTAACCAATTGTTCCATATATAAATGATATGGCTCTGGCCAATGGAATGTCTGTGTTTTCTTGGTGCCAATTGCTAGGCCAAAATTAGCACACACAACAGAGAATTAATCCATATATTATTGCATCTCAGCTTCAGAGGGGGCCTTGAGTGCAGAATTGTCTGCAAACAAAAATATCACACACCAACACTCCCTTCACTTTAGACTTGACTTGTAGCCTTTTCAACTTGAAGAATTTACCATTGAAAGGGACCCGTATGTGCAAAAATGTTTGTGGCAGCTCTTTTTGTGGTGGCCAGAAACAGGAAACTATCAATTGGAGAATAGCTGAATAAATTATGGTATATGAATGTTATGGAATATTATTGTTCTGTAAGAAATGACCAACAGGATGATTTCAGAAAGGCCTGGAGAGACTTACATCAACTGATGCTGAGTGAAATGAGCAGAGCCAGAAGATCATTAGATACTTCAACAACAAGACTATCCGATGACCAATTCTGATGGATGTGACTCTGTTCAACAATGAGATTATTCAAACTAGTTCCAATTATTCAGTAATGAAGAGAGCCATCTATACCCAGAGAGAGAACCATGGGAACTAAGTGTGGACCACAACATAGCATTTTTACTTTTTCTGTTATTGTTTGCTTGCATTTTTGTCTTCTTTCTTAGGTTGTTTTTTTTTCCTTTCTAGATCCAATTTTTCTTATGCAAGATAACTGTATAAATATGTGTGTATATATATATGCATATATATACATATATATATTAGGTTTAACATATATTTTAACATATTTAACATGTATAGGGGGGAAGGAGGGGAAAATTTGGAACAGAAGGTTTTGCAAAGGTCAATGCTGAAAAATTACCCATGCATATGTTTTGTAAATAAAAAGCTATTATAATAAGAGAGATAAGGAAAGGGGAAAAAGTATTTACCATTGGTGTGATAGCTGACCTTAATGCTGTGTTCATGTTCATTGAAGGTATTTGACAACATGAGTGAAATCCTAGAACATGAAGGGAATTCAGAACTTCAGAGACTATCTATTTCTATGAAGAATTCCATCTACAACATTCAGGACTCTCCCAAAATGGAGGATCCCCATCAGGGGATATGGGTTTCCTGATTAGTGGTTAGCCCTGTGCCATTTACCACATGAACACAATAGATCTTATAAAAGCCATCAAACTTGGTAGATTTATATGTTCACAATTCCAAGCTCTACAGGTTATGGCATATTGTGGAAGTATCCTCTATCATTTGCCTATCAAACCATGACATCACAGCAACAGCCCCACCTACCATAAGGATGGAGTAAGTTAATCTACGTACAGGAAAATTTACAAAAAGAAAAAGGCAGTTTTAAAAAAGGGGGGAAGAGGAGCTTGTCTAATCAACTGCATCTAATTAAGAGAAGGTAAATTGCTAAGCAGATTACTAATAGTTCTTTATGTACATTGGGAAAGGGAAAAAAAGAGAAGCTATCTCCACAGACTGACAAAGTAGAAAGGATAAAAAAAAAATAGTATTTACTTATTGAATTTGAGGACACTGTGTGACTGAAAATTTTTTTTTAGTGTTTGAAACCTGAATTTTCCCTCATATGTACAGTCAACTCTCAATATGCCCTGCTAATAAAAAAAGGGTGCAGTGGTGCATATAATCCCAAAGAACAGATAATCAAAAGGTCATATGTATTTAGCTTTAGGAGTCTCCATCCATTCATTCAATAAATCCCTTGCTTAATGGTACATAGGTGAAACTGCAGAAAAGCTGGCTCTACAGAAAACTTTGGTTAAATGAATTCCATTTCTTCACTTACTGCTGATATAAAATCTGACTTGTGTTTTTCCAGGAGGGAAAAAAATTAGTTCTTCTCATTATGAGAGCAAAAATAATGCATTAGATTGAGAGCAGGCCTCAAATCCAAGAAGATCCAAGCTACAAGTCCTGTCTTTGATTCATTGGTCATAGGATTCGCCAAGCTCTTTTCACCTTTCTGTGATCAGGGTTCTCAGCTTTTAAACTTCAGAAAAGGTGCTGATTTTCATCAAAAGGGAGAATTTCCTATATCAATGAAATCCTTATACTTAGGCAATTCTTATACTTAATTATCCAAATCTTATTCTTATTCCTGCAAATTTTGTCCCATTTCTTACCTAGATTTAAATAACTGAATGGCTATTGTGTCACATAAACTTGAGACTCAAGAAAAATCTTAGCTTAAAAGGGTCATAACTCATCATTCTGATCTATGTCTTGCCACTAGACTCAGATGACCTGGAGGAGAGAGTGAGGTGGATGACTTTGCAGAGCTCTGTCTCACTTAAATCCAATTCATTTGCAAATCAAGATATCACCTTTCTAATGTCATTTTTCTTGGTTTTAACCTAAAAATTATTTCCCTAAGGCAAATAATATTTAAACTAGCAGATATATATCATTCCAGTCTCATAACCTCATGTCTCTATGAAAAGAGTAGAATGGCTGACCTCTGACATCAGCCTCCTGATTCCTGTCCCAGCAAGCATCAATGTCTTTTAGAAAAAGGGAGAAAAGGAGATGTTAGACATGTATCTATTCTTGCCTCCTTACAAGTCTCATCTAGACAGGTCCTTGTAGGTATACATAACCTACATAAGTAAAAACAACACAACAATTTGTCCACAACACCCCCTTGTATTAGGAATATAGCGAACTTCAACCACTAGACTGACCATTTTGTGATTATATATATATATATAAAATAATAACATAATATACATATGTATATATTTAATATGGTACCTCACATTACAAAGAAAACTACAAAATAGTCCTTAGTCTTGTGCAGCCTACTTCTGATTCTTCAATGTCAGGGTCAGAGGGGCTAAAAAGGAGAGAGAATGCTAAAAATAAATTTCTATTCATATTATAAAGACATGTTTAACTTAAATGTTGATGTTCATTAAAAGTGGTACAAAAGATATCATCAAAGAACATAGGATTGAAAAAGTAATATGGATCAGTTAGGTAGCATATATATATATATATATATATATATATATATATGCTCATTGTGTGTATGCATGCATTGTATAAACATGCAATGTAAAGTGCATGTACATGCATGGGTATATGTAGGCAAATGGATATGTACATATCTAGAATAATAGATAACATTTATATAGCACTTACTATATGCCAGGCATTGTGCTATGTGTCACGGACAATTATCATCTCATTTGATCTTTAAAATAATCACACAAGGTAGGTATCAGTATCATCCTAATCAACAGAGGTTATGTCACTTGTCCTGGAGCACAAGGTGAGAAGGAGGGCTGAAAGGTAAAATGACAAAATTTTCTTTATATAAGAGTCAAGGTGAAATGAAAAGAACCACTAGATCATTATGTACAGTAATAATGTTGTAATGATAAGCAATTGAATAAAACTAAGCTGTTTCACTAGGTAAAATAATCCAAGACAATTCCAAAGGACTTATGATGAAATATTGCTGTCCACCTCCAGAGAGGGAACTGATGAACTCTGAATGCAAATTGAAGTATAATTTTCTCTCTTTATTTTATTTGTGTTTTTTTTGTGGTTAATTTTGAAATATATTTTATATCATTTTACATGTGTAATAGATATCATTTTGCTTGCCTACAAAAGTGGGGGGGGAAGATGGGAGGGAGAGAATTTGGAATTTAAAATTTAAAAACAAAATATTGTTTCCAAATAAACAATTTGAAAATATATCAACAGCAATAATTTCAGAATAACAACATTTTAAAAATGAATACCAAAATTTTGTATGGAGGGATTATACAAGAGAAAGTCTCTTACACTGGTGATTGTGGTATCCAGGGGAAAAAAAAGATACCAGGAACAACCTGGTAAAAAAGATACCAGGTTTGGCAATTTGGTTCCCAAACCCTGAAAGTTTGAATAGGGCTGTTACTATGAATGAATGAATATATGGTCTAGATGATGAATTTCAGAGAATGAAGAGAATTTCTGTCCTACAAATGATATCATACATATGTTTATTATTTTGTTTATTTTCCAGCTGATCCCTGCATTCTATTTTGTAGAAGAGAATATTTCATCAAGTGGGTCTTTCTTAAATATATGCAATCAAGCAGAGAGGCAGTCTCAGGAAATGCCAGTGGGTAACAGTGAGGTCGATGTGAAACACTGGACCAGGAGAAAGTGAGACATAGATATTCTTGATCCTAAAGAACTCTTAGCACTTCAAAGCCATAATCAAACCCCAGCTGCCTCCTAGGATTCAGGGAGGGGCAAATGTATTAAAAATTTAAAGCTAAAGTGTTAAGAGTTACTGCCAATTGAAGATCAATCAGAAAGGAGGAGGAAAAAGCATCTCTGAAATTTCAGTAACTGGAAAGCTAAGATTCCATTTAGTTATCTCCCTAGATATGCTTCTTATTTCATTTATTCCTCTAAGTGGTACCACCATCCACACTATCTTCCATGTTGGAAAGCTTGGGCTTTTCTTTGAATTTTTCCTCTCCCAAGCTTCCCATCCATAACTAATAAGTTAGTAAGTCCTTTCAATTCTGCCTCCATATTATCTGTCTATTCTGGTTCCTGCTCTCTTTTCCCTCTGCCATTGCCTGACTCACCTGCACTACTGGAATAGACTACTAAGAGTTACTTGTTTTGGGGTGTTTTTTTTTTCTCTATACTTCCCTTCTTTAACCAACTTTTATATTGCTATCAGAATAATCTTCCTTATGTAGAAAGTTGATCATGTCTCTCCTTGTTCAAAAATGTTCAGTGGCTCCCAGTGGCCTCTTGAGTAAAGTTCACATTTAGCTGGTGATCTTTTCCAGTCCTCCACAATCTGCCACATGTCCAGCTTTAGCTCTCAGTACTTCTGCATATTACACTCCAACTAAAATTAGATATTTTGTTTGCTTCACTCCTCAAATATGTCCTTTGACATTTGGGACCTTTACCTATGCCATTATCTTTGCCTAGACTTTCCCCCTTCCTTCTCTTTATCTTCTGAATTCCTGAATACATTAGAAGAAGTTACTGGTGTGGTAGATAGAACATTGGTCTGGAGTCAGGAAGATCTGAATTTAAATCTGACATCAAACACTTACTAGCTGTATAACGCTGGCCAAGTTGTTTAATATCTCTTTGTCACAAATTTCCTGCAAAATGGAGATGCTTAATAATACCTACTCATAATATTGTTGCAAGAATCAAATGAGATAATATTTTTAAATTTCATGGTACAATGCTTAGTACATAGTAGGTACTATATAAATGCTTATTTCCTTCCCATGTTTTTCTATGTTGGCATAATCTTCCCAAAGTACTTTGTACTTTACCTTTAATGACCTTCTAATTTAATGTGGTTTATTGTAGCTATCTTTATCATTTGCTTATCTCTCAATGAAACTGTAAGCTCTAAGAAAGGGGGGTCTTTTTTTTTTAACTTTCTTCTATTAGTAATATACTGCTCTGCTAACAGTACAAACTTAATAAATGTACTAAATGATTACACATGACATTACAGAAACAAATATATCTATTATAAAAGGAGAATAATATAATTATCCTTTTTTCTATTTTATTATCCAGAATTTCTTTTTAAGGAAAATTTCATAGAGTCAATCAATTAAATAACCAGCAAGCATTTATCAAATACCTACTAGATGATAAGCACTATAGCAGATACTTGAGATACAAGCATAAATGGAATGGCTTCTGTACTTAAAGAACTTACAAAGCAACTTCTTCCATCTGTGTCAGCACAAGTCAACTTCTACCTTCTGCTGCCAGCCCAGTCTCCCAACAGAAATGTAGAAAACCTCTCATACTGTCTCCTGCTGTTCCAAGCTTTGAAGGATAAAAAGTAATATCCTCTCCTCAACAATGAACATCCTCACATCTGATAATGCCCTTCACATCCCAATGACACTAAACCATAGTTGATCACCATCCAGTTCTATATCCCTTACCATGTGATTCCTCATTCCCATCCTCAATCTTCTCACCTTAAAATTTCAACACAACTCCACTCAGTTCTTTCACTCTACTGTTGGAATGCTTTTTCTATAAGCAACAAACTTCCCTTTATCTAAAAAAGTTTTCTCCTTGTTTGTTCCATCTATTAGTATTTAGCTGAAACCTGGATTCCCTCTGATAATACAGTCTCCCTGGTCACCTTTCCAGTACTGACTTCATTCATTCTCCTCAGCTTACTGGTCATGGGAGTTGGAATACTCCATTGTCACTTCTAAGTTGCCTTCCTTCTAGCATCAATCAATAACCTCTCTTCCTTCAATGTCCATGTCATTCATGTCTAGAATCAAAATTCTAATAGATTCTGATAGATCCCCTTCCTTCCTCAATGAGTTCAATATCACAATTTCACTTCTTACTTTCGTACTGAGGAGACTTCAACACATATATCAATTATACATCAAATACCCTAACTACTAAGTTCTTCATCCTACTCACCTCCCATGAATATTTTCCCACCCTACATCAGCCACACACAAAAATGGTCTTTACCTACACTTGATGTTAACATCACTCATAAATATACTTCTTTAATAATTTTGAAATCCTCTTATCTGACAATAATCTATTGGTTTTTTACCTCTTTTTCTGTCTTCCCTTATAAAACCCTAGTTTTCATCTGCTCGGTAACCCCCAATCCTTTGTCCCTTCAATTTTCTCCTAGTTCCCCTACACAAGCCACTCTCTCCTCTTCCCACTTTGACTTCTTGACAAATCAATTCAACTCTATGCTATCCTCCTTTCTTGACTCTTTATCCCCCCCCTTATATTGCGAATAATACACAACCAAGTCTCTGTCTCAGATTTTTCCCAGTGTTTGTTACTTTCACTTCTATATGTGTGCTGCTGATCAAAGAAGGAGAAAATCATGCAACCATTCTGATTGGACCCACTACAAATTTGTGTTACATAACCTCAACTAGGCTCTCACTGTGGCTAAATAATGTTCATACTTCCCTTATCAATTCATTATCCCACTCTTTATGATACTTCTTTCAAACTTTTCTATTCATCCTCAAACTTTCCCATGACTCTTCCTCTCCTCATTCTCTCAGTTCAGAACCTCACTGCATATTTTACAGAAAAAGTTGAGGCCATTGGCTGTGAGCTCCTTCCCCACTTTCTTCATCTCCTATCACTCAAGCACCTGCTGTCACTATCTCCTCATTCACCCCTGTCTCACCAAGGCAAATCCTTCTGCCTGCACAAGTGATCTCATTCCGTCCTGTCTCTTTCAGCAGATTGCCCCCTCTATCATCCCTACTCCCTCACTTATCTTCAGTCCCTACCTGTCGAACGGCTCATTTCCTACTACCTACAAACATGCCTATGTCTCTCCCATCCTGGAAAAAAAAAAGCCTCATTTGATCGTTCCATCCTCACCAAATTATCTCTAACTAAACTCCACAAAAAGACCACCTATGAGTGCCTCAATTTTAAGTCTCTTCTTAACCCCTTTCAACCTGTCTTCTAATCTTATCATGCCATCAGAACTGTTTTCTTCAAAGGTGCTACTGAGGATTGACAAATCCAATGACTTATCCTCATCTATGCTATTTCACTTGTTAATTTCATAAGTTCCCATCTCTCTGCTGATGATGCTCAAATCTACCTAACTCTGTTGACCTGAAATCTTTTATCTTCATCTAACTGTCTTTCAGACTTCTCAACCTGGATATCCAGTACACAACTTAAATTCATATCCAAAACAGAACTTGTTATTTCCCCCCTAAACCTTACCAAGTTTTTAGATACAGGGCAATACCATCCATTCAGTCCTTTAGACCCACAACCTAGGAGTCATCCTGGATTCTTTACTGTCTTTCACCCCTGGTGCATATCCAATTTGTTGTCAGGCATTCTCAATTTCACCTTTGAATCATCTTTCATTTGCACTGCCTTCTCTTCTCTGACATTGCTACCTCTCTCATGTGAACCCTCATCACTTCATACCTGGACCTTTGCAACAGCCTTCTGCTGGCTCTGCCTGTCTCAAATCTCTCTCTCCACTTCAATCCATTCCCTATCTACTAATTTTTTTTAAATCATATATCTGATCATTTCACCACCCTACTCAATAAACTCCTAAAGTTTCCTGTTGCTGCTAGCATAGATACAAAATGCTCTGTCTGATATTCAGAGTGCTTCATAACCTAATCCCCTCCTACCTTTCCAGTCATCTTGCACCTTACTGCCAGAGATGCATTCTTAGCGCCAACAAACTGGCCCCTTGGCTGTTCCAAGAACAAGATACTTCATTTCGTAGTGTTCTCTCCCACCTCCCACCTGACTACTGACTTCCCTTTCTTTTAAGTCCCAATTAAAATCCCCCTTTTTTAATCCTGCTAAATTCAGTACCTTCCTTCTGTTAATTATTCCCTATTTATTCCATTAGTATGTAATTCATTTTGAAGATATTTGCTTGCATGTAGTCTTCCCCATTGGACTGTAGGTTTCTTGAGGGCAAAGACTATCTTTTGTCTTTTTTATATCCCCAATGCTTAGCATAGTGCTTGACATGTAGTAAGTGCTTAATAAATGTTTGTTGAATTTCTGATGTTCTAAAATTGGAAAGAACTTTATATGTAATGTATTTCAACACCCTCTTCCTTTAGTCTAGAGAGATCAAACCAGCACTGGAACTTGCACCCAAATCTTCTGACCATAAATTCACTAGTTTTTCTTTTGAGTCATCACTCCTCACTTTATAGTACACTAGTCCGTGGATGTCTTTATCTTTCAAACCTCCCAAAGATGAATTTTCCTGAGGTCACACAGGTAGCTGATGGCCAAGTCAAGTCATCTGATTTCAAATTAAGCACTTCACATCCATTATACCAAATCTTATTCTTTGAAAAATATACATACATACATACATATATATATATATATATATATGTATGTATGTATGTATGTATGTATATTTTGTGAATTCAGTTCAAATGGAATTTCTGTGTCTGAGGGTTGAGGGCATGGATCTATACACATTACCGAACATGAATTGCCAGCAGGCTTTCTGTTTACCTGCTGTTGCACAAGAAATCACCATCCTCCAGCAAAAAGAAATTTGCAATCCAGTCACATTCATCACCAAGGAATGCACTAGATTTTGTGCTACAGTGGTGTTTGGTGGCTTGTTTTAATTAGGGAGCGGGAAATTGATCAGCCTTCGCAGACTGAGCACGGTTTCTGATTCGGGCTTGGGTTTCCTTCTCCACCATTTTCAGGATTAATTTCTACAATTCTGTAGCTGCATCAGCAACTTACTGGCTGTGTTCACATGATGCCAAAACAGCGGGTCGATCCAGTCAATTCAGTCACACATCCAGTCTGTTCAGTTAAAAGAAAAATCAGTCAGACCAATGAGTCAGTGTTATCAAAGTAGTCAGGCCAGTTGCACCCCAGAGGCAGACCCTCCAATATTCTACTTCAAGCAGCAAATGGTTTGGAAGCAAAAGTTTGGGGATATTTTATCCATCTATTACTTTATGAAAGCAAATATTTCTTAATCTCAGCATCCCCCAAGTGCTTCACTACCTATTTCTATTGGCACTCTCCCAATTTACATAGTCATCTCATATTCCACTCCACCATTGCCCTACATCCAACCATGGATGGCATCATTTCATAAATATTTGACATTCCTTTTTATTCCTATTCATAAATATTTGACATAGACAAAATTTACTAGTTTTTGATGCAAAGATTGTAGTCTTCTTTCTTGACACAAAACATTTCTCATTCAATCAAGTTTATGGTATTAGAACCAAAGTCCTTAGCTGTTAAGATTCCAGCACTTATTACACTGCCTGGCTCATAGTAGGAACTTGATAAATGTTTATTGATTGATTGAAGATGGTGCTGCATCAAATAGTAGGTGGCATTTTGGAAAATGCCATCAAAGTTATTGTTTACCCTCAATAATAAATGGCCATGAAAATGGGAAAGCTGGATTAGCTGAAAAGAATGTATCCTGTCGAAAAGACTATGAAATTACTGGAAAAGCATTCCCCTGACTTTAAAACTATAAAACTATTGAGAAAATTACTCCACCACGAGTGAAATAAAGCCAAATACCAAACAATAAGGAGGTAGTATATTACAGCTTTGAGCTCAAAGAAAATCAGAGGATCAAATACCTAATGCAGTATTTACTTACCTGTGTAACCACGACCAAGTTATTTAACTCCAGTGGGTCTCAGTTCCTCAACTGCAAATGAAGGAGTTTATCTGGGTCACCTCTAAGATCCAATGAAGTTTGAAATTAATGATCCTATGAGGTTCCTTTGGCTATGATGAGATAACAATCATTTAATTATTAAGATAGACATCATTGAGGACAATAATACATATAATAATATCACATTTATACTTTTCTGTAAAACTTTCAAAACTCTTTACACATATTATTTCATTTTAATTGCCCAAGAAACCTATAAGAATAGGTATTTATAGGTATGATTATCCCCAAATGACGTTCACTAATACTTAGAGGGATTAAGTGACTTGTCTAAGGTCCCATAACTATAAATGAATTAATCAAAAGTATATATTAATTACTATTTGTCAAGTACTGAATTTTCATAGGGGATTACCAAAAGGAAAAATCAAGATAGTCCCTGATTATAGAAGTGCCCCAATTGCTTTAATTGGGGGGGACTATAAACACACATATACATAAGAGCATATATATGACAATATATACATATCCATCCATATATGTGCATATACATCCATCCTATATATGACACATATGTGTATATATTTATCCCTATACAAATACATATTCATATATATGTATACATATATATATACACACAAACACATATATATGTTCAGATTTAGGTTTGGTTAAAAAGTCCAGAATTTCTAAGGGGAAGATAAGAAGACTGAGGGATCTTTCAATTACCTCAGCATATCAGAGACAGTGCTAGAATTAGGAAAGTATAGAGTCAGAACAAGGTTGCAAGATCACCCAGCTTCTTAAATTGTGGTTCTCAAACCCTTATGGGGTCTTGTAACTAAATGTAGGAGGGTCACAAAATTATGATTTATTATCAGTAAACATTTGACACCTATTTTGATACCTATATATCTAGGATCATGTAAAAAAATTTCAGGGGAAAAGGGATCATGAGTGGGAAAATGGTCATCTAAGAGACCATAGGAAGTAGAGGCAGGACAGATAATAAGATTTAGGATCCTCTATTTCACCAGAAGGAGTTGATGACTCTCCCATTTCATCCAAACTGTCTGACCAGTAAAGCAGCCTAGATAAGTCCTGGTTAGTCCAGGAAAGGGAAAAAAGGTGAGGAAGTAAATTAGACCTCAACCTTTATGACACTTCTCCAGTATTCTATGCTGCCATCCTAAAATTCAGGATTACTTATCATGACTAAAGTACTTTTTGTTCATGGAATAACTCTTGGGCACATTCTAGGCATTTGGGGAAACAGAGGAAAGAGTTTCCTTCAAGGAACTGGTGAGAAGAGTCATGCTAGTGAAGGCACAAATATCACATTGCTCATGCTTTGAATGCGCATTGCACTATACTACACGTTTCTTTAATTATCCACATCTCTACCAGCTAGCCTAACTCAAGTGATTTTTTTTTTTCATGCCTTTTCTGAAAACTCCAGCCCTCATCATCTTTCTCTAAACACTTGAATCCTAAACCATCCGCTGTGGTACTTGATTATATGCCATGCTATTTTGTCCTAAAGACTACATAGTTCCCCATTCCCCAGGCCTCCCTACCCACCAACCACTTTGTTCTCAAGGGCAAGGACTGATTCTGCTATAATTATTTTAAAGACCTCTGAGATTTTTCATAGTACTGAGCACATAGTAGGTGCTCATCAAATACTATTTGTTGTGTTGTCGTTGTTATTTTTAGCACCATTCTTACTGTTAATTTCTGCTATCTTCTCTCTGGCTACTTATATTGATTTTCAGGAAATCCATGAAGTTCCTAGGTAAGAGACACTACAAGAAGACAAACATCAGGCACAAAATAGCTAAAGGACATTTGCTCTTGGAATAAGTAGCTTCATCTAGTCAGATAAATGTTTTCACTTTAATGGGAAGCAGTGAACTCTAGCTACCCACAGACATTAGCACGCAAAACCCTGAATAATCAGAAATACTTTTCTGGCAACCACAGGTCAGAGCTTTGAGACCATCTCTTTTTTTTTCCTCTTCTCTCCAGAGAGTATGGTGTGATGTGATCATAGTAATTCAGGTGTTTTGCTCTAGAACTACTTATCTTCCTACTGCTAGGAATATGGAGTTTCTCAGAATGGGAGACAATTTCATCCCTGATTTCTCTGTTCTAGTGGCCTATTTCCAGGGTTCGAAGGACACTATTTACCAGCTGCTTTTCAGTTTGTTGTGCCTCTGGAGGAAATCTTCCTCTCCCAAACTGCCTTTATTTTTCTTGACAACTTCAGTGTGTAACTGCAAGGCAATGCCAGTATAACGGGTATGTAGAATTAGTGAGTGAGTAACAGGTAACATGATGGGCTGCTGCAGCTGTTCATAACCATCAAAGTGGAAGCAAAATTAAAAATTAAAACACAAAAATCAGATCGTTTGAAGATTTTGCTTAACTTGAGCCCAAATTGCACAGATTTGCTTAGGCAGCATGTGGGGGATGAGTAAAGCACTCTCTCCCCACCAATTTCCCCTTGTTTTTATTTTTATTTTTTTTATGTCCTAAAAAGAATAAGGTTGACAGCTTGGAAAACATGACACTTTTGCACAACCTTTTGCTTTCCTGAATCTTCCTCTTTCCTGTCTCTGTATAACTTAATTTCAGCTCATCTGTCCCCTTGGTACTCCCTCTCCATTTACCCTCCTCCAGCATGGATCCTTTTGGTCAGGATACAAATTATCAGGGACAGGTTCCATATTTTCTTTGAAACTCCCTAAACTTCCTCCATGTATGTGAGCATGTGTATGTGTGTGTATATATGTATATTCGTGTGTGTGTTTATATGTTTACTAAGTGAAGGGAGAAATGAGAAGCTAAAAAGCACTTTAATCTTTCCAGCAAAGATCAGAATAACCACTTATTAGGTATGGTTTAGAGAAGATTCTTTTCCAAGATGGATCAAAATGTCCCTGACATCGCATCCTACTCTGAACTTTTGTGATTTCAGTATAAGGACTATAATTGCTGACTATCATCCAGCATTATCATTTTCTTGGAGTCCTGAAGTCAAAAAGCCCTGAATTCAAATCCTGAACTTGACATTTACTAGCTGTGTAATCATGAATGAATGATTTCATAGTTTGGAGTTTCAGTTCCCTCTCCTGTAAAATGGGGATAATATTTATAGTATATATTCTTCACAGAGTTGTGAATTTTATATGAGAGAATATGGGTAATAGTGGTCCCTGAGAAAGCTTTTTGCAAACCATTATGATAATCATCATCATTTCTGTTGTCATCCTTACTTAGTGCCAAAAGGCTTACAGAGCTTGAAAGATTTACACTGAGGAGTTGCTACTAAATCCATGACTGAGATTAAACTTGTGACCTAATGTAGTAAGCAAAACTGATATCTCCTATCTCTCTTCTTTCCACTTTCCTTTCTCTGCCCTGTCTCTCTTTCTCTTTCTCCCCATCTTTCTTGTGTTTTTCCTTCTCTATTTCCATCTCTCTTGTATCTTTCTTTTGTGTCTCTATATGTGTCTCTTTGCATCTCCTGTATTTCTATCTCTTTCTTTCCTCTGTCCATCTGCCTATACTTCTCTGTCTACCTCTCTTATTGTCACAATACTTCTGAAGTACCATCTTGTCTTGATAGAAATTTTCAGGGACACAATTGTGTGCATTATTTTTATCTTTGCATCTTTCCCAGAATTCCCATATTTTATTAAATATTGTTGGGAATCAATGAAGTTATTCCTCTTCCCTTACATCTGAGGGAATTGCAAAATTATTTTTTTTACACTAGGTGGCATCCCAAATGATGTGCTTTCCCAAAATGCAATGTGAAATAAACATAAAAACTCCTATTCTGCCCAGAAGCACCTTAAACTTATTGCTCAATATGTAGTTAATAATTCCTGAATTTCTTTCTTATTTATAAAATAACTCCCTCTATCAATATTGCCTTGTATGACACTATTTTCTAGGTGTTTTCAGACACTAATTGGTTTGCATATGAAAAAGAAATCACAGTAATAATGCAAATTAGAACTACAGATTATTAGAGCTGAAAGGAACCTCAGCGATTAACCAGCTCAACCTCCTCAATTTATAAAAAAGAAAACTTGTAAAAGGAGACCCAGAATATTAAAATTTCCAAGATTACATATGACAACCCAAGATATGGATTCTTCCCTCAATTAATGGCAGAATTCAAAGCATAATATATTTCCCAATCCCTTGAATTCAGGGCTCTTTTCTACTATTCCCTTTATTCATATTAATGAACAAATGATGTGTGCACTTATTCAAATAAATAAAGCAGAGACATGTCTGATAAGAAGCAGACTACATTTTCCATGAGGCCTTAGGCCTCTAAGTATGGAAAGGAAGGAAAAAGAGAGGGAGGAAGAGCAGGAAAAGAGGATATAGGGAAGGAAAGAAAGAAGGGATGGAGGGAAGGAGAGGTAGTGAGGGAAGAGAAAAGGGAGAGAGAAGAAAGAAAGAAAATACAGAGGGAAAAGAGGAAACAAGCATTTATTAAGTGCCTACTATGTGCTTGGCACTGGACTATCCTTATAACAATTATAGAAGGGAATTATTATTTTTTAATCCTCATTTTGAAGTTGAAGAAACAAATTGAAGCTAAAGTTAAGTAATTTACAGAGGGTCACACACCTAGTATTTGATTTTAGATCTTCTGCCTCTGGGTCTGATTATGCAAAGGACTATAGGATCAAAAACTGGAAGAGATTGTAAAAGTTATCTCATCTAATATCCTCACTTTATCTATGATGAGATCAAGTATAAGTGAGGTTAAGTGAATTGTACAGGGTCAAGCAGGTAAACCTTCAGAGCTGGTGGACTGTGAACCATTGGCTTGTGAGACCAACTCTAGGGTAATGTCTATTGTATCATGGGACTATGCCCCTGAAGCTTGGAAAACAAGATGGAGCAATTGTGGCCTGAAAAGTAAAAAGACAGATTTTTTTCTATTGATGTATTCTGAGATTCTCTCCTAACTTTTAGAAAGTGCAATAGATTTTCCCAAGTCATACTGGATTCTCCTTATGTGAAGGTCTTCAAGCAAAGGTTGGTTGGCTACTTACTAGCCATGATGAAGCCTAAGAAAGTTTCTAATCTGACATATGTATAAATATTTAGATAACTCTTTCAATATCATTGCTTTGCTTTGTAATCCTATATATTTTATGAATTTTAAAACTGCTATCCTGAGAAGGGGCTATAGGATTCAGACTGTCATTAAAGGGGTTTGTGACACCAAAGAAATTAGGAGC
This sequence comes from Sminthopsis crassicaudata, assembly GCF_048593235.1. Lineage (NCBI taxonomy): Eukaryota > Metazoa > Chordata > Mammalia > Dasyuromorphia > Dasyuridae > Sminthopsis > Sminthopsis crassicaudata. The sequence goes on from NC_133621.1 coordinate 225,289,033, forward strand.
TCTTAGTGTAAAGGAAATTCTTGTTCAACTGTGAATTGAATTGAATGGCCTTCTGATTCTGAGATTCTGTGATTAAATCTTTTACTAGTTCAATGTCTGTTATTTGCCCAGTATGTAAGCAAGTTAAAAACTGAATTTAATTGACTTTAGAACCTCCCAGATTTTTTTTATTGTTTGTTTTTGTTTGTTTGTTTTTAAGTCAGAAGAAACACAGTGACCTAAGGCAGATAGTGAGTTAAATTATAAATTGTATATACCCCCAACGTCTGAATACTCTAAACTGTGTGCACCTGCATATAAGTAGTATACAGGCCACATAAGTTTAAACAAATCAATGAATGAACATCATTTATTGTAGCAAGTCTCACCAACATCCTGTAACTGACTGCAACTAGAAAGTGAACAAAAGGACAGACTCCATTAATCACCCTGCTAAGTCTCTCCATGACCTTAACAACTTGAAGAGCAAAAAGTCTGCTTCTGATCACTGGTACATTTATGGACCATGGACATGGGTTTTGTTCTCTAGTCACAGATAGGAACCTGCTAAGATACTTTTTGTATATATTCTGAGAGAGTAGATTTATCAAAGGCATGTTCAAGGATATACCAATTAAAGAAAGAGTTTGGGGTCAAATGGGACCCCATCTAGAATGATCTGGAATTTGGGGTGGTATTATCTTATCAGCTGGAGCCAGTGGTCTAAACATGAGTTTCAGAGTCCTAGTAATATTTTGCACGCAGAATGATGCATTGAATGTGGTGTGGACTACAAATGATTAGAATTTATATTTCACAAAGGCAGCATAAAAGGCAGAAATATAATGGATCCTGCAATGGTGCAAATTATTTCAACTTGACCCACATGTTCATACAAATGGCCAAAGTGACTACTGTACCATGAAGTGAAGCTACTAGGCAACCAAGAAATTGTCCTGATCTGAGTTTACATTGTCAGGGGTACATGAAATTTTTCTTACAATATATAGCAACTTATTTACTCTGTAGTATATCCTCTGGTATCAGGAAGTGGGTTAATGAAATTCCTCTTAAGACTCTGTCAGGAATGGCCATCTCCTAGATAGACTCCAAGTGTCTTTTGGTTTATCCAAGGATCAGGAGAAAAGGCTGGAATTCACAGTGACTATGTTATATAAAACCATAAGTACTCTCAATGTATTGTTAGTTTTTATAGTTAAAACATTGCTATTAGATAAAGTTATCTTACCTAGATCTTTGTCTCTCTGGATATAGAAAATAGGGAACTAGACTGGGAAGATTTAGATTAAAATGCTACCCTAAAACACACATAAGCTATGAGATCCTGTACAAGTTACTATTTGAGATTCACTTTCTTAAAATGAGGAACTTGGATTTATGGGCTCAGAGGCTTGGGTAAGTTCTAAATCTATGATCCTATGAATTATTAGCCATAATCTACTTGTACCACGAGTGAGATATATCTATTTGTATGAATACTAAGATGGGGGGGGGAGGAGGAAGCAAAGGAAACTTTGTGCTTCAATTACATAGAACAAGAAATTTCCATAATTTTCATATTAGACACTTTCAATCATTTATAGCATTTGTGGATTACATGTATGTATTATCAAGATGAAGAAGAGATCATGAATAAAACCTGAACTTTTCTGATTATCTTTTTTTTTTTTTTTTTTTTTTTGAGGAAACATCAGAGAAAGCTTCAGGCAGCTTGGTGGTGGTTCATTAAATAAAGTCCATCTGGAGTCAGGTGGATCTGGGTTTAAGTCCTGTCACAAAGCCATATTAGTTGTGTGACCACAGGCAAGCTCTTTAATCTCAGTTCACTTCAATTTCCTCAACTGCAAAATGGGATAATAATAGTACCTACTTCCCAGGATTTTTGTGAGAGTCAAATGAGATAATAATTGTAAAGTGCTGTAGTACAGTTCTTGGCACATAGTAAGCACTACATAGTTATTGTTGTTGTTGTTAATTATATTTGTTATTATTATAGGTGATTATTATTACTTTTATCAGGATAAATTTTCCAGATGGCTGTCTAATCAATAATAGTTAGTATTTCTGTATCATTTACACACATTATTATGTCATTTGATCCTCACAACAGCCCTGTGAAGTAGATGTTAGGCATTATTATTCCCATATTATAGATGAGGAAACTGAGGATTGGAAAAGTCAGAATTCTAGTCAGGATATATCACAGCCAGGACTAAAGTCCAGGTTTCCTGTCTTCTCTCCCCCCCACAAGCCAGTGCTCACTGCACTTTACCATGATTTTCTATATTAAAGATCCACACTCAGAGGATTCATAAGATTTGGATGGAAGGCTAGAAAAAACCTTAAAGGTCATTTAGCCCCGTGTATCCTCATTTGAGAGATAAAGCCAAAACTCAGAGAGATTAAATAAATTTCTGAAAATGATACAGAGATTGAATTCAGATTTAGGTACCCCATTTGTAATTGCAGCACCACTGAATCTAGGACTCTCAAGAACTGCCCTCTCCAGCATTCACATCTCTGCTTTATCCAATAACTCATATTTCCAATAACTTCCTCATGGTTTGCCATCTATGTTGCTACTTCAGAATGCAGGCTGTGTATCAGACTCAGCCTAAATTCTGAGAGAGAATTTGCTGAATGGACAAGGAGAAATCTCACCAGATTCATCTCATCTACGCCTTGAGCAGACTTTATAAAGCAATAAAGACTGGATGTCTGAGGACTTAAAAGAAATGTGCTTGGTTATCATCATCAATTTATGAAATTCCCATAAGGAAGCAGGCATGATACAAAACATACAGATTGTGTGATTTTTGCCTCCAGAAGTTTAAATGGCAAAGAACAAAATGCTGGGAAGTAGATAATCTTTTTTCTTTCCCCCCTTCTCACTCTCTTTCCCCTCTTTGCTTTTAAAATATATATTTTTTTTTTCTTTTAGTCTTAAGTGGAGGGAGGAGGAGTTTCCTGCCAGCTGAGTTTCCTGAAGAAGGTGAAATTGAAGGTGATTTTTCTTTTCTTTTCTTTTCTTTTCTTTTTTTTTTTTTTAAAAGCTAGGGAGAGGCTGAAATCTGAAGCTCTTCTAAAATCTTTCCTTTCCCCTCATCTACATATATATGTGACCCAGTGACACTGGCCTCCTCACTGTTTCACAAGACACTCCATCTTTCTCCAAACTCCAGGCATTTTTACTGGCTCTCTCCCAAGCTTGGAAAATTCTTCCTGCTTAGCTCTGCCTCCTGGTTTCTTTGGCTTCTTTTAAGTCACAAATAAAATCCCATCTTCTATAAGAAGCCTTTCCTGATTCCATTTAATGCTGGAGGTCTCCCTCAGTTGATTATCTTTAGTTTATCCTGTATATATCTTGTTTGTAAATGTAGCGGTTGTTGGGTTGTCTCCCTGATTGTTAAATTATGACCTTCTTAAGAACAAGGACTATCTTTTGCCTTTCTTTATACCATTGGCACGTAACTCAGTATCTGGAACATAGTAGGTATTTAATATTTATTGACTGCTAGACTTAACATTAACAACTAATACAAGTATATATAAAATGATTTTACATATATTTAATATGTGTATCTGTATCTACATTTATGCATATTTGGATCTAATAACAGCCATATCCATGGAAAAGGAAGAAAAGAAAAAAACAAACAAAAGACAGTTACATGAAAACTTTGGAATTGCTTGTTTTATTCCATAAATTAAAAATAAAATACATAAATTTTAAATTACACCAATAAAAGGTAAATATAACAATAAAAGGAATAATATGGCAAATAGGAAAGAAATGAAAAGAAAGTGATTGAGGAAGTTGGAGATACAAAAGGGTAAAATACATCTGAGTTATGTATCACAGCTCTAATTATGTTATTCTTATTATCTCTCTGGAAATACTAAACCTTTAGGAATTAAAGAAAATAGGGATATGACAAACCTCTGAGGGTCATTTCAGCTATTCTGTTTTCATGCAGAATTGTGTATGGGAGTATGTGAGAACCATCTCATATAGACTAATGAGAATCAACTGTTAAATATTCAGTATAGTGATTTGCATCTCAGAAATCACCAAAGCTAGAAATCAGGGCCTGATCTATTGTCTAATTGATTGCCCAGAATTGAGAAATATAAATAATGCTTATAAAACTTGTGTTATGTATACATTATTTTCCAGAGAACTGATTGTTAAACATTTGCCAGTACACTACTATGTATAACCCAGTTCCAAAAGATAGAAGTCCATTCTGTTTGTGAACCCTATGGGGTAGAAAGTTGCATAATCTCTAATTCACCCATTACACTTGCTTACCAACTCTCTATATCCTCATCTGTAACTTGAGCTGAAGAAGGAAATGGCAAACAGTTACAGTATCTTTGCCAAGAAAAACCCAAGTGGAGACACAAAGTATCAGACATGACTAAAAACGACTGAATAACAACATGAGATAATGAGAAACAGTATGGTTGAGTGGATGGAACTCTAACTTTAGAATGAAGAAGACCTGGGTTCAAGTGTTAGATCTTATGCATGTGAGCCTCTTGACTAATTGACCTCAAGCAAGTCTCTAAGACTATAAATTACATAGAAATTGTTGAACAACCATGGTTGAGAAAGTTTTCCTACCAACAGCGCTCCATGTTATTCCAGATCAGGAACACACACACACACACACACACACACACACACACACTCTCTCTCTCTCTCTCTCTCTCTCTCTCTCTCTCTCGCTCTCGCTCTCGCTCTCTCACACACACACATACACACACACACACACACACAATGTCCTTGCTTTCTAGGAGCTTATGCTCTTGTTGAGAGTCTAAAATTTAGTATGGAAAAGGAAGTTAGAACTCATTTGATTCTCTCCTTTTACAAATGAAAAAACTGAGGTCCAAAGAAAGGAAATGATTTAAAACCCTATACATATATGTATATATAGTAAATTGTCAAATCAAAATCGGAACCCTTATCCAGTGCTTTGTATATTACAGTACACTGGAGTCCTATAGAAGAAACTGTCTATTCATCTTACTGAGTACTAATCATTTCCCACTGTAAGTGAGTAAGCAAACATTTCTTTCCAAAACCTATATGAGTCAAAATTCAAAAGCCGCCTTTTATTGCTTGAGAGATCACTCTTTGAATCCTTAGCAAAGGGATTAATTAATCCCCAGGAACAGAGAGACCTTTCCTCAATGGAATTTGGACAAATGCTATCCAAAGTTCCTAACGTTCTCCCAAGAACAGGTTGGAATTTATCATATGTGTCCCTGGAATCCAGACCTCAGAAAGGGAAAGAGACAGATAAATCAGACCTAGAGCCATGAATTGAAATTCCCTGTGTCACCAGGAACTGAATTTGAGAAAGGTCAGAGAAACAATAGAACAGGAAGAAGAGGGCATTCTTAAAATCAAGAGAATCAAATTCAATGAAATTTCATCAGCACCTAGGATTATTTATTCACTAGCAATCCGCTCCCTCCTAAAGGTCTTTGGAGAGTTATCAAGTGCTCCATGCAGACTCTTTGAATATCAGGGATATGCAGAGGTCGTGGGTTTCATTCCAGGGAGATTCTCAGAGTTTGGGCAAAGTGGCATCAGGCTAGTATTTTAGCAGGGTGGAAACGCAGATAGGAAAGATAAGACCACCCCAAATCACGCTGGGTACTGACCTGCATTCGCCATTATTTTGCCTCCCTTCCTTCCGTGTCCAAGCATAGGGCATAGGGTTAAGATGCCCCTACCTGAAGGAATAGGAGGGTGTTTGGTCATGGCAAAAAGCAACAGCACCCTTCTGCATATTCCTAATAGTTCCAGAAACTGTCCTGTGACTTGAAATAGAAACTGACACTGAATCAAGGGTGAAAAAAAAAATTATCTATGGTATAGCTAGATAGAGATATAATATTTATTACAGATATGCATATAATATTTCATATTTAAAATAATGATAGTATTTTGCTACTTGCAAGGCTAGTATGGGATAAAACATTATGTAGATGTATTATTACTTATTATCTATTCTCCTTGATTTCCCATGCTACACACATACCTACCCGCACACACCACCTCCAGGTGAGAGAACAAGGAATGTGTGGTTTTTTCTCCCGCATTAATCCCCTCAATGAGTTTGAATTTGAAAGTGCTGCCCAAGGCCGGCTGCCGCAAGTGTAGGATTGTGTGCGTCAAATGGGCACGGGGAGATTGCCGTACCTGTGCAACCTGAGCTCTGAGCGACCTCTTGTGGCCAAGAGAGGGACCTGAGGTCCCTGGAAGCAGCCGGTCACCCCATACAAATGGATTCTGTGTAGTTAAGCTGTCAAGTCTAATGTATTTATTTGACTCTCCGCTGTTAAAATGATTTCTCTACAGCACTGCAGTTATTTACGACCATTGTCAGGACAAGGCGATGAGAAGGCCACAACACAACAACAACATCTGAAGGAAGGACTCCGGGAGGGCTCGGAGGCCGGGGCTCCTTCGCAGAAATGCGCCAGGGGTCTCCGCGATCACGCCGCCCACCGCCCTGCACGAGGCGGAGAGGCTCTGGCCCCTGGGAAGGGGGGGAGGGGGAGGCAGGCGTGACGCCTCCCCCTTCCTCTGTCCCACTGTTTGATTCTCCTGGGGATCCTAATAAACCTTAAGGTTTGCAAAGCACTTTGAGTGTGTGTGTGTGTGTGTGTGTGTGTGTGTGTGTGTGTGTGTGTGTACATATACAAATATAAACATATATACACATATGTCATTCGATTTTCCAACAGCTTTGGGGAGCAGGTATTATTATCCACATTTACAGATGAAGAAACTGAGGTTGGCAGAGGGTTCTATCATTTTCTCAGGGTCACAATGCAGGATTCAAAATCCGGCCATTGCACCACCAGCTGCCATTATTATCCAGCAAGGAAATATTTCCTTTCCTGAATTGGGGTAGGCAGCTATGGTTCAACTTTTTTTTTCTCCCTGAGGCAATTGGGGTTCAGTGACTTGCCCAGGGTCTCACAGCCAGGAAGTGTGAAGTGTCTGAGGCACATTTGAACTCGGGTCCTCCTGACTTCAGGGCTGATGCTCTATCCAGTGAGCCACCCAGCTGTCCTTTGGCTCTACTATTAAGAAAAAATGATTGAACTCTCTAATAATCAGGAAGCATGAGTTCTAACCCTGTCTCTGTCTTGCTTCTGAGATTACCTTCTACCTACTCTATGGTGTTTTGTACTAAATAGTTGTTTTCTTTCTTCCTTCTCTTGTACATATGGAATTATTTGCGTGTTGTACAGCCTGTACAGCACCCTGAGAACAGGAACTTTAATTGTGCTTTTCTCTCTATCTTCAGTATTTAGAACAATGCCTTGCACCTAGTAAGGGTATTTGTGTTGTTCATTTATTCAATCATGTCTGATTCTTTGGGCTCCATGACCAATAAATAGCATGATTGGCCCTTCTATCCTCCCCTATATCTTGAAATCTGTCCAAGCTCATATTCATTGCTTCCATGATATGGAATGATATGATCTATTCATCTCATCCTCTGCCATCCCCTTTTCATTTTGCCTTCGATTATCCCCAACATCAGAGGTTTTTCCCCCAAAAGTCTTCCTTCTCATTATGTGTCCAAAGTATTTAAGGATGTTTAAACTAGTTAAGGACAGCTATGTGCTATAGTGTGCTATAGTAAATGGGATGCTAGACCTGGGCTTAGAAGAACCTGAGTTTATATTCCTCCTCAAGTACTTCCTAGCTGTGCAACCTTAAGCAAGTCACAATCATCATTATCACCTGCCTCAATTTCCACATCTATATATAAAATGGAAATAAGAGTAGGACCTACCTCCCAGGGTTATTATGAGGATAAAATGAAATAGCATTTGTGAAATACTATATAAATGCCAGTTATTATTATTATTATTATTATTAAATATTTGTTGCCTGACTATTGTTATCCTACTTCAAATTTCATAAGTGTAGGAAGCCCACTCCCTAGCTTCAAATATCAATTCATCTGTGATTTAACACCTTAAGAAAGAGACCTAAAGCAGAGAAAGACTAAATCATTTATCCATGGTTCTACAATCCCTTGTGTCAAAGGCAGCACTTGAACAAAGACGCTCTAGATTCTAAGTCCATGCTCCCTTTCAACAATAACTTGGAAGGATCCCAGGATCACAGATTGAGAGATGGAAGGGGCTTTAGGGGTCAACAGGTAAAGCTTCCTCCTTTAAAGTCACAGAAGTAGAAAATATTTGAGAGATCTTCTGACTTCAAAGGTCTCAAGGTTTGCAAGTGCTTTATTCACAAATATTTCTCATTTGAATCTTCTGATAACACTAAGAGACAAGGACTGATGATGATGGATGAATGATGGAGGATGAAGATGGAAGATGGAGGGAGGAGGAGGAAGCAGAGAAGGAGGAGGAGGATGCCGATGAGGAGTCAGAGAGTTCAATGACTTTCCCATGATCATACAACTTAGTAGGATTTGAAACCAAGTGCTCTTGACTTCAAAAACAGCATTCTCTGTTCACTGTTCCGTTTCCTCTTACTGTGTCAGTCCACCTGACTGACTCACTATATAGCAAGTTTCTTCCCCTATTAGGTCTTTCTTTCCACTTATGTAAATTGAAGGATTTGATTACAGAATCTCTAAGGTTCTATCCAACTCTAACATTCTGGGAGTCTAGGATTCCTCTTGCCCCTCACAATCACAATGGGAACTTCTTGAGGATCTGGTATAGAGACATTCATTATATTATATTATTGGAGTGTTGATTTTTTTATATAATGTGAGATTTCCTATATGTGAGATTTATTTTCCTCACCAGACTAAAAAAATTCAAATTGGTGGGGACTGTTGCCTCTATTAAATTAGAAAATCTTTCAGAACAGAGACTGTTTCTTCATTATGATACACCCTGTCCCTGCCAATCACAAATTCATTCTCTCCACATGTGTGTAGAGAGACATGTGAAAGCTTTAATATATGTTGTTGCTTACATCAGTTTAGTCAGTCAACTATTTTACTAAAAATCTTTGTGCCATATCTGTGCTAAATGCTGTGGATGAGAAGAAAGGCAAAAATCAAGGAATTCCATGTCAAAGCTCATATTCTAATAGGGGAAAATATGCAGAAATTATAAATACAAGGCATATAGAAATATATGGATATGGATATGTACACATTATACAGACAGCTTTCATGGAAAGTCATTTTCTAAACTAAAGGCCAAAATATTTTCTGTTGTTAAGTTATTTCAGTTGTCAGAATCTTTGTGACCCCATTTTGGGCTTTCTTGGCAAAGACTATGGAGTGATTTTAACATTTCTTTCTCCTGATCCTTTTACAGATGAGAAAGCCGAAGCAAACAGGGTTAAGTGACTTGTGTCTTCTTGTGGGATTGAGAAAAGAGATCTTCACATTGGTCAATTATGCCAGTGTCCAATTATTCAAATTAAAGCCCAGAATGGTATGTAGTCAAATATTAGACTTGAGAAGAAGCAGATCACATGCAAAATGCTAGAGAAAGAAAGCCCTTTAGAAGAAAAGAAGCTAGCCTTTCTAGGATGGAAAAATGCAAATTAAAATGCTTTTTAAAAAATTTTGTAAAACACACACACACACACAATCCTACAAACAGCATAAAGAGTGAAGCACTAAATTGGATGGAGAGAAGACACTGACATTTCCTCCTTTTCTCGGAGAAATGTCTCTGCTCATGAAAGGTACTGGATTGACAGTACAAGCTGACGTTCTATTTATCCCCAAGACAGACTGGGCATATTCTGTTTAGCATTTATATAGTGCCTGTCTCCTCAGCAGCATCACAGTTGGGAAAGGACTCTAGCTTCTATGAGTCATCCTCTAAGAAGGGAGGGATGAAAGAATAAAAGGAATACAGAGGAAAAGGGAGGAAAAGCTGACTACTAGATGAAGAAGGGAAGATCAAAGAATGAATGTGATAACCAAGAAAAAGCAAATAAGTGTTGGTTTTACCAGCTATCCAAGAGGACCTACACCTTGGAGACTTTAGCAGTAATCTATTCCAACCCTCTCATTTTACGGATCAGCTAACTGAAATCTAAAGAGATTGAAGTGACTTAAGATCACAAAGGTAGTAAGCAACAGGCAGTATTTGAACTTAGATCCTTTGTCTCAGAAGCCAAGATTCTTTCCATTGGACCATATGGGTTAACTCAAAGTCTCTATAAGGCAGTGGAGAAAGGGAAAGAGAAATCCTCCAGCATGTGCTGATATATTACATAGCTTCAAATTAGAGAAATCAGGATGATATCATATTTATTTTGTTTTGTTTTTTACTATGTCATGCTATGTCTGCACGTAACCTTCTATGGATCCAGATTGCTTATTAGACCAAACAAATTCATAGGATCTTAGTCTAAAGGAACATTAGGAGTTACCTAGTCTTACCTCTGGTCAATATAGAAATCTCTTCATGAGATCATCATCTGACCTCTCCTTGAACATTTCCATTGACTGGGCAATCTGTCTGACTTTTAGGTCCTCCCCAAATCCATCTACATTGATCTTTTAGGCAGGATGATTTCTACCTGAGTCCTGCCTTTGATTCCTACTGGTAGTGTGACCTTGGATAAGTCAGTTAACCACCTAGTTCTATGAGCATCTTTTTAAGTCAATTGATGAGTCTTGACTAGGTGCATTCTATTTTTTCATAACGCTGTGCTAAAGTTTGAGAATGAAAAGAAAGTGAAACATCAACTGTTCATCAGGCACTGAACTAAGTGTTTTACAAATATGATCTCCTCTGATCCTTATAACAATCCGGGTGAATATTGGCAGGGAGGGGTATGGTGGTGATGGTTCAATTCAGTTATGTCTGATTTTTCATGATTTCATTTTGAATTTTCTTGGCAGAGATCCTGGTGTGGTTTTCCATTTTCTTCTCTAGCTCATTTTACAGAAGAAACTGAGCAAACATGGTTAAGTGACTTGCCCAAGATCATGCGGCTAATAAGTGTCTAAGGCCAGATTTGTACTTTTGACTCCAGGTGAGACATTCTATCTACTGAGCCACCCATCTGCCCCTGGAGATTTCTTTATATTATGGTAAATGAGGATTATAGAATCATAATCTGGGACTTTTATACTGATAATCAAAGGGGTTAATTGATCTACCCAAGTTCACATCATAAACAGGGATGGGAGCCAGAATTCAAAATTAGGATATGTTCCAAATCACATATCCCAATCTAGTTTTATTCTCTTCTGTCAAAACTAGGCACTAGACTCATCTCTAAAGTTACCAATATCAAAACTTAAAAAAAATTACTAAGACAAGACATATGTAAGACATGACACATATAAGGAGCAGTCAGTGATTTAAAAAGAAAGCAATCTCTATATAATAGAGTTTCACAGTTTTATGTACCATCCTCTGCTCTTCTAAAATGTACACTAAAATGCTCATTTTATTTGATATTTTCTCAGAAAGAAGTTCAGAATAATAATAATAATAATAAAAAGCAACCAGTGCCTGTGATAAAATATCAGTCACCCTGGTCAAATACCAGACAGCACCCACCCACTTTCTGGGGAGGGAGTAGCATCTAAATAGTTCTTGGATTTCCATTTCGCTGGGTGCCACTAAGTGAACACCTGTGAGAACTCTGTCCCTGCTTCCCATGTTACACAGCATGCTATTTTGCTGGGAGCTACCAGAGCATATAATAACAGTTTCAATGGTTTGGAACCTCTCACTTCTGTCTGGGAAATCATTTTCTCACTGTGACTCAGTTCAGAGAGAGGGTCAGTCTCTAAGAAAAAGTCATAGTTTCATCATGACCCCCCTCCCCCTCCCCCGCCTTCACCTTCTCTCTTGACAAATTGTCCCAAAGATTACTCCATTTTTTCTTTGGAAATGTCGCTTAGATTCACTCCTCCTCTAAGCCCACTATTAGCACTCCATTTTTGCCCCGATCAATTGAGATATTTGTAATGTGTTTAGCACAATGCTTTGCACATACATAGGAAGAATTTTATGGGTTCTTATTTCCTCCTCCCCCTCCTCCTCCTTCCTCTCCATCCTCTTCATCATTCCCTCTTGCCTGAACTGCTTACTACAATAGCCTCCTAAGCTGGTCTGACCAGCGACCCCTTCACTTCATACCATATCCCACATTTTGGTGTCACTTGTTCAGTTGTTTTTTTAATTTTATGACTTTCTTGGAAAAGACACTGCTATTTCCTTCTGCAGTTCATTTCACAGATGAGGAAACTGAGGAACATATGGTTAAATCCAAGGTCACAAAAGTGTTTAAGTGTCTGAGGCCGCAGTTGAACTTAGGAAGATAAGCCTTCCTGATTCCAGGTCTGGCACCTAGATGCCTCATCTAGACACTTAGCACATTGCTTATCAAGTGGTAATCAGTCTGTCCACAAGCATTTTTTTAAAATGCTAACTATATATCAGACATTGTACTAAGTGCTGGGAATACAAAGCAAGGCCCAGACAGTTAATAATGCTTTTAAAATCTTGACATAAGTTATATGAAACTGGTGATGAAAGGCTTAAGTTCCTCTGCCTTCTTTTTTTGTTTTGTTTAAACTTGCCCCCTATTAGTTAATATAAAGTTTCATTAATACCTTTCATTTTCTTATTGTAGTCATTTTCCTTAATTTCCCCTGCCCTATTCATCCATCAATAGAAACTTTCTTTGGAACCAAGAAATGAGATTAAGTGAGATGAATCAATATCCTATCTATACTGGACATCATACACCTCCTTCTAAACCCATAATCCTGCACCATGAGAGGAAATGTATTTCATCATCAGTGAAATTAGGGCAGGGAGTCACTGCATTGATTGGCATTCTAGTACATTTCAGTTTTGTTTTTTTTTTCCTTATATTATCACAGTCATTGGGTACAATTATTCTCTTGTTTCTGCTTTTTTCGCTCTGCTTCAGTTCATACGAGTATTCCCGAATGAATTCTTCTTGTTCTTTACTGCTTATGGCACAATTATATTTCCATTCTATGCATGTACCACACTTTGTTCAGAGCTTCCCCAGTTGATAGACAACAGTTTTGTTTCCAGTTCATTTCTACAACAAAAAGTACTGCTATAAATATTTTGTGTCTCTATCTTAAACTTCCTTGGGGTTATTGACATACCCTTAGTAGCTCTCTCTTACTAACTATATTTTTCATGATCTAGCCTCAGATCCTTTACTGATCTTGAGCTCTACTCCATACAAGTAAAACTGATTAATCATCCAATCTAGCACTTTTATGTTAACCTTTATTCCTATATTCATAGGACTTTCTCTCACCCAGAAATATCCTCCTCCTTCTGTTCCTGTCCAAATCCAAACCATCCCTCAAGGCCTGGCCCCAGTCATCTTTTCTATGAAGCCTTCCCTGACTGCAAGAACTCTTAGTAATTTTTTGATTGTTTGTCCTGCTGGCTTATACCTATACCAGATGTGTCAAATATCAGCCTCTAGGCTGGAACTAGATTAAAATATAATTGAGAAATACTTGACAAAATAAATAAAAGTAGAATAGAATAAAGATAATGTTAATGTATGGATTTTCTAAGTCAATTATGTGGTCTGCAAGGTTTGCCTGTGGTCTACACATTGTTTAAAGAAACATGATTATATAATTAAATATATGAGATATATAATTCCTAAGCTGTTCCTTCTCCACTAAAGTTTTCCAGTGATGCCCCATTGTAACATGTCAATGAACTTGGGTTCTTCACTGCTCATAAATTCTGGCATATTCTACCAAGAGGCTTTGATTCCATGCATTGGATTGGTGTGTCTGTTGCTTGAGAACCAGCCTACTTGAGTAGAAAGGGCTCCTCATCAGGTGAGCCTCTAAATGATCTCCTTCCCAAAAAATAACTTTTGAAGACCATCTGTCAAGTCACAGAAGATTACAATGGGCACCTGAAGAAAAAATATAGTCTAATAGAATAGATCTTTCAAATACATTATCCTTAAACCATTTCCTGTGGGGTACTTGTAAATTCCCAAACTGAGAATTAACCCCTTGAGAGCTTAGACTTTCTTGCAAAATACTTCCACTGCATTTACCATAGGTGCTCAATGACTTCATTGCTTTGTGTGATTTCATCTTTATCACTCCTTTCTCCCCTAAAACAAATTTGCTGATGAATTTCTGAAACGCCAAGGCCTTTATGAATGCTGGGACTTGAAGCAATTAGGGAAACCTGCAACAGAGGGACTGATTTGGGAAAGGCAAGGGTTCAGGGAGAGTCTTTGGGAAGAGTTTCAGAAGAAATGGAAGGTTATGCTAGATGACCTCTAAGATCTTTTCCTGCCAATATCGGTTGTTCACCATAGCAGAATGGGTGCCATTTAACAAGTCAATTTCAACATGTGTAATTGGAATAAAGAGGTAAAATAATAAATAAAAATCCAAAACTATAAGTCAGAGGAAGAGAATGATATGCTCTCCTAGAGGCAAACATTTTACCAGGACTAGGGTGAGAGAGCTAAAATCCAGGTCATGTCATAGACTGTCAGATCAGGAAGAGAACCTGAATTAGATTTCGAGCTGAAGGAAGCCATTGAGTCCAATTCTCTCATTCAACAAAGAAACTGAAGGACAGGGAAGCTTAAATGACTTGTCCAGAATCACAGTCAGTATTTAAAGCCAGGTTTTTAATCCCCCAAGCTCAGCATTCTATTCACTGTAACACCTAGCCATCTCTTGTTTAGTTCCAACTTCCTTTTTGTACAAATGGAGAAACCGAGGCTCAAAGTACTTCATCCAAGGTCACATATGGTAAGTGGCTGAAATAAGGAAGCTCTGTTAAGTATGGTAAGTCTTTAACCAAGAGAGAAAATTTAGGGTCTACCTGAATCTGGCCTCTTCTAGCATCGTAGAAAAAACAGAGCTTGGTGCCTTATCAGCAATAATAACTTAATAGGAAGCCACAAAGTAAAATGAGTGTGAGCTCTTTGCTCACTCTTCTCTGGTCTCTTTCTCACTTCTCTCCCTGATTTAGTTGGTGGGACAGGGGGTTGTTTCATCCCGTTTGGTGTGCTTTACAATGCTTGTTTCCAAGTGGAAAAATTCCTAGTTTATGGCTCTGGATGGGAGAGACTCTGCCTGCTTTAAATTCCAAGCTTCTCCACTTCCTTTCCAGTTCTTTCCTCAAAGCCTAAGGCCATGGGATGCATGGGCATCCACACTCTGCACAGAACATCAGCAATGCTGACTTTTGATTTAAAGTGCATATATATTTTAGGAAATGTTCCAGGGTGTAAGATATATAAAAGGCTGGGTCAGACACAGCCTGGGGCAGTGGGTGGAGAGGAACACTGGTACTCCAAAGGAAGCCTGGCAGACCAACTTCAAAAAGTGGTTTGATTCTTCCCCCCCATTTTGATCTTAAAAAATGTCTGGTGCCCCAGGCAGCTGAAGCTGCTGATGGGGAGGAGGGTGGCTTCAGCCACATGATCTTACTCCCCTATTGCAAAAAAGCTTCTAGTTAACAAACATTTTCTGTGTGATGGGAAGACAGAGAGGGAGAAGAGAGAGATGGGGTGGATACTCCCAGTGACAGAGACAGCTGGTAACTTTGGAGAGGCAGAATTGTGGAGGAAGAAGCAGCAGCAAAGGCAGAGAAAAGCCAGAGCAATCTGTGTGATTCAGGAAAGCATGTTCCTTCTGCTTGCATCGACACCTAAGGGACTCTGTTATGGTGCCTGAGCTTGCTACCTTCCTGCCTGAGCTGAGAAATAGGAAGAAGCAACTCCAGCCCCTGATCTCTCAATAGCAACCTCTTTGACCTGTGACAAGGTGGCATTGATGAGTTCCCAGGGGAGGCAGGCAAGTCTTGAGCTATTTTTCCTTCCTCTTTTCCAGGCAATTGTTCAAAAGTAAAGACAATTGAAATAACCATCTGGGTCCCCTGGTCAATGTTCTATCACTCTGTACAATCCCCAATGACATGCTGAGGACACTAAACCTCCCCTGTGCCTTCTGGTTTCTCCAAGAATGAAAGGCAGCTGGTCTGGCCCCAGGAATAGATAAGACAAGGACAGGTGGTTGTTCTCCTTTACTCACATGTGATCTGAAGAAAATTAAAGCAAATCTCCTAGACCCAGAGTATTTTCCCCAGCCAATCGTCAAGCATGGCAGCTGCCAAGAACCAGACACTCTGCTCAGTTCTGTCATTTAAAAAAATGCCTAACTGCATCCCACTGCATCATCCCTTTCTCTGCTAAGATGCTTGAATGAAGATCTCAAGGAAGCTGCTTTAAGATCCCCTTGGGAAATGGTGATGGGAATGGAGAAGAGAGAGAGAAAGAGAGAGGAGAGGAAGGGAATGGCAGAAGAGAGACAGGGTGGGGAGTGAGAGGCCACATTTATTTAGGTTCCATACCTGTCAGTTACTGAATATAATCCTCCTCTACCTTCAAGGTGCTTACATCCTAAAAGAAAAAAAAATGATATAAAAAAAGGTACAGGAATGAGGGAGGGTGCATCCTATGGGACCACAGCTGCTGGTAAGGAAGTGAAGTCCAAAAAATGAATAGCTGAGCTAAGAGCAAAATACACACAACCCTCTTCCTCTCTCCTTCCTCTTTCATCTTTCCTTTTCTTTTTCTCTTTCCTCTTTCCCTGGTTCACATTCACCTTTTTTTTTCTTCTTTGTCTTCTTTCAGTATTACCCTTCTCTTTTACTCTTGTACTTTCCCTTCTCACTCAGATCCTTCCCTCTTTCCTTCCCTTCTTCTCCTTTTTATTTCTTAATTTTTTAATTCTTTTCTTGTTCCCTTCCATTTCTCCTTTTTTCCTCTTCCTGACTTTCTTTTCCTTTTCCCTCATTCCCTGTTTTTTCCATTTTCCCTTCTCTGCCTTTCCCTCATATTTCTTAGTCAAACTCTTTAATTTTTCTCCTCTGTTCACTCTCTTCCAAGTTGCTCTATTTCCTTCTTTATTTTCCTTACACTTCCCCCTCCCTTCCTTTTGCTTTTCTATTTCTGCTTCTTTTCCGTCTTCCCCATTTTTTCCAGTGTCTTCCTCTCCCTCCTCCTTCCTGTGTCTGCCACAAATTTCTGCCAAAGATCCACCCTGACCTTTCATCATCAGCTAAATGTCTTCAGCTCTTTCCACATTGATTATTATCCCTGTCTTTTCTTCCAATTACCACTGATGGCCACCATATGTGACACATTAAAGACATAATGCATTTTGACTTGCATCTTGGTAATATTATCCGGCATTGGGAGGTTATGAGGAGCATGCCGCTGCTCTTTTTTATTATTCAATTATTCACATTCAATTTATTCTCTCCTTGTTTCAATTCTCCACCCCACTCATTTCCTCCTTAATTTGAGTAAGCTGGTGAAAGTCCCCAGATTGCCTCAGCAAAAGAGATGAAATCCTCCTCTTACCTGGAGAATTCAATTCAATTATTCAATTCAGTTAAGCAAATATTTCCTGTATTTAGGGCCGGCTATTCAACAAAATAGGCTCAACTCAATAAACATTTATTAAGGACTACTATGTTCAAGGAACTGTGCAAAGCACTATATGTAAGGACACTCGACTGAACAAATTGATGATTTCCCTCTTCTCCATATCCCTAAATATGCTCTCTTCTTTCTCCTTCTCTCTGCAAGTATCTGTATGTGTACTTGATTCTATACCTTCCTCTCTTCCCCAGCAGATTGCATCTTCAATCAAACACTTTCAAATTTTCAACCTCTCCCTCTCAACTGTTTCATCCTAATCATACTTTCAAACAAGCAAGTCTCATTGGACCATGCCCTTCCATCATGTTCTTATCCTATCTTTCTTCTCCTGTTCAAATTTCTAAGGGGGGAAACCTATCTATTCTTCCTCTCCTCAAAATTCTACACTCTTATTTTTTTTTAACCTCATCACTAAACTGAATTTATTCATTTCTATGTTACCAGTAGTTTTTTAAATGTCAAATACAATGGTCTTTTTTCAACCCTCCTTCTCTTTGACCTTTCTGTATTTGGTACTACTGAATATTCCCTCGTTGATATTCTCTGCTTTCTGGGTTTTTGTGACACTACCATTCTCCTAATTCTCCTTCTACCTGTTTGACCTTTCCTCAGTTCCTTTGCTGGCTCATTACCCATATAGTATCCTCTAACTGTAAGTGTTCTCTAAGTTTCTTTCATATGCCTTCTTCTCTTGAGCCTTTAAACTCTTTTTAACAATCATACATGTTCTCATGAATTTAACTATCATCTCTGTGCAGATGATTCATGTCTGTAAATTCATCATCACTCTCTTTCCTGAGTTTCTATCTTTCACCCTTATAAGTTTATTGAACATTTTAAAGTAGATATACCATAGATAGCTCAAAATCAACATTCAAATCTGAATTCATTATCATTCCCCTCAAATATTCCCCACTTCTGAACTGCCTAGAAGTGCTGATGGAACTATTCTTTGCCTAGATTCCCAAAGTTTATAACCTCAGTATTATCTTGAACTCTTCATGTTCCTTTACCCTATATATCCAATCAATTGACAAATCTTGCCATTTTTACCACTACAACATTTCTCTCAGTTGAGCCGTTTCTCCACTTACCCAGAATTATCATCTTAGTTAAAGACCCCAAGACTTCTAACATAAAAACTTGCAATAGCTTCTGAATTGATCACCTTGGCTTAGATCTCTTCCTCCTATGATTCATCCTTTACACTGCTGCCAAAATAATTTTTCCTTAACCAAAAATTGAACCCTGTTACTACCCTATTTGATCAACCCAGTGACTTCTTATTGCCTCTAAAATAAAATGTTTTCTTGTGTATTTGGTTTTTAAAGTCCTTCATAATCTGGCCCCAAACTATATTTCTAACCTCATTGGACACCCTCATACTCCAATTTCCATCCCGGCAAACTATTCTTCTCATCTGTGATTTACATATGGCATTCTCTCTCCTAGGAATGCCTTTGCACTGATCACTCCCAAAGCCTGGAATACACTGTCTCCTTACCTCTGCCTTGTGTCATTGCTTGTGTCCTCCTTCCCAAACTGCCTTGTATTTAACTACTATATTTGGGCAGGGACCTTATATGCATATTGTATTTACTCATATATGTGCATATATGAGTAAAATATAAGCTCCTTGCAACAAGGGTTTGTTTCATTCTCCACACTCATGTTACCTACTAAACTGGAGGTAGCAAGACCTAAGTTCAAATATGCCCTCAGATGTTTGCTTAGCTGGGTATTATAAAATGGAAATAATACCTACTATCCAAAGTTGTTGTGAGAATAAAATAATATTTGTAAATTACTTTGCAAAATGTAAGGCACCTTATAAATACTAAAGTAAAGAGGATTCAACCATCCTCTTCTCAAGCAGATCTTTCAATGTGTTGGTGCCTTGGTTTTTCATCATCCTTTTTCTATTCACTTTATCCTCCTCTAGACACACTTCAATTTCTCAATGACTCTTCTAAGATATGGTGGCCAGTATATAACAAAAGTGGAAAGATACAGTCCAAATGTTAAGGGACTCTTTCCTTTTTTGTTCTGAACATTAGAATTCAAACAATACAACCTAAGATCACACTGGAATTTTTCTTGAGCTTAGAGTTCACAAAAAACCTCCCAAGTCCTTTCATATACAATCACTTTTCCACCACCCTGTATGTGAAGTACAATTTCCTTCTTAAGGAATTTAAAATCAATGCTCAGAGATGGAAAAAGGAGGGTCAAGTAAAAGATCATATGAAATAGTATGATTTGGCAGGAACATGAAGTATGTAATAGAGAAAGATGAAGCTGGAAATGTAGATTAGAAGGACACTATTTAATGGGGCCTGAAGTTCCTTTCCAACTGACTCTCTGAAGAACTACTGCACAGTATGGGGGAGTCTCCCTGGATCAGTCAGCAACTATCCAGTACTCCTTCTACCAGATTCTTACTTCAATCTTCCAAGGGACTATGATTTCATAAATGTAAACACTTCTTCCACAGGTTCAGTGTAAGTAATGAACTTATCTCAGGATAGTACTCTGTTAGTACAGGTTCTGTATTGGAATGAAAAGGCCCCTGTAAGTCATGTAACAGTTAACAAAAAGGATTACTTGGCCATAGCATAGAAAGGATATTCAACAAGGATACTTTAGTGCTTCTCATCTCCTTGTGAAAACTCTTCTAGTTAGCAGGAAGGATGAAATGATTCATTTGATCTTGGGACATCCACCAGTAAGGGGATACCTGAGGTGCCCTTCTTTTGCCCTTAGGCAACTAGACAGTCACATTAATACAACCAGAGGATATCAGGAAGCTGTATCAAGGAGGTGTGGCTGGAATCTTAGCCTTCCCCTCCAATCAAGTCCTTGAGATAATTTTGTTGGGGTGGATAAAGTTCATCAAAATCATGTCCCTGGAGTAGGGAGGTAAGGGACCACAAGAGGCAATGATTGTATCACATGTAGTGTGCAGTCCTTGTATAAGAGTATATGGATTGAACTTCATAGTCATATAACCAGCACAATAGAGTTACTCTCTCTGATTCTTATAACCTTTCAAACCTCATCCAAATAAGAATTATGCACAAGAGAAAAAGCAAATACAACAGTCTTCACAGCTTAAAACAAGAGCCTTAATGAGGTAACACCCAATGAACTAGCAACAGAGAATGTTAATTCTAATTTGCTTACTCAGTGCCCACTTCCCCACCAGTCCCTTGCTAACAGAGTAACACATGACCTCCCTTTTCTGCTGCTACCATGTCTGTCAGCTATCTCCCTAATCTTCCCCTCATCTCACTATTCTGTGGCAACAAACAACAAAATTCAAAACAGCCCCTACCAACATCCTCTGAGATGGAAGTGCAAGTAAAAGAAATAGAAAACTTGCTCTGACTGGTATGGCAGCATAATAGCAGTGGTTAGCCAGAAAATTAAGAGAGAATTGAAATGGGGCACACATTGAAAAGGGGCACACTGTCTTTTATGCTGAGATGTCACTATATGCCTCTCAGATAAAGGAGAAGGAGATAAGATAAAAATTGAAGGGGATGTGGGAAAACTGGGATACTAATGCATTGTTGGTGGTGCTGTGAACCGATCCAACCATTCTGGAGAGCAAATAGGAACTATGCTCAAAGTGTTATCAAAATGTGCATACCCTTTGATCCAGCAGTGTCTCTACTGGACCTGTATCCTAAAGAGATCATAAAGGAGGGAAAGGGACCCCCATGTGCAAAAATATTTGTAGCAGCTATTTTTGTACCAGTAATGAACTGGAAACTGAGTGGATGGCCAAATAAGTTATGGTATATAAATATTATAGAATATTAATGTTTTATAAGAAGCATTCAATAGGATGATTTCAGAAAGGTTTGGAGAGACTTATATGAACTGATGCTAAGTGAAGTGAGTAGAACTAAGAGATCATTGTACATAGCAACAAGATTATATGATGATCAACTCTGATGGATGTGGCTCCTTTCAACAATGAGGTGATTCAGTACAATTCAAATAGACTTATGATGGAGACAACCATCTGTATCCAGAGAGAGGATCCAGAGGATCCACTGAAAGTGGATTACAACATAGTCTTTTTATCTTTTTGTTGTTATTTTGCTTGTTTGTTTGTTTTTTCCCTTTTTGATCTGATTTTTCTTGTGCAGCAATATAAATATGGAAATGTTAGAAGAATTGTACATGACTGAACATATATTGTATTTCTTGCTTTCTAGGGGAAGGGGTGAAGGAAAAGGAGAGAGAAAAATTTGGAATGCAAGGTTTTGCAGTGGTGAAGATTGAAAACTATCTTTGCATATATTTTGAAAATAAAAAGCCATTAAAAAAAACACTGTTTTATCCTTATAGTTGAGACACAAAAAGTGGACTCATCTAAGTGAGCAGAATACAGAATTCTTGAGGACAAGGACTGTCTTTTTTTCTATGTATTTCCAGGACTTATGTGGTATTCTAACTACTATATATGGTCTTAATAAATGCTAATTGGAATATTCTTCACAATAGCCTCCACTCTATACTTTTCTGTTCTTTCAATTCCTTAGCCAAGCTCTAAAGTTTCTTATTTTCCCCTCAGAAATCTGTCCCTATGGTTGACAGTTCAATCAAATGCTATAGTTATCCTGAGATTCCTTGACCCCTTATCCTATTGCCATTCACATCTTGACAAACCCCAACTTTGGATTAGACTATTATCATTCACTCTCTATACTATTCATGGTTCCTGAAATTTTTTTATGAAGTCACATAATCATGATGCCTGGGTTCACTACAAATTTAAGCTTTTATTTTGCTTTTAATCTCAACTGAGACCTCACAACTACACAGCAAAGTCTTTTGTTCTTTCCTTATTGACTCTCTACTCTCAACAGAACCTATTTATTCTAAATGTACCTCTTTCCCCTTCCTTTCATTAGAGAATCTCTTCTCTCATTTACTAAGAAAAGAGACTATTTGTTATGAGCTCTTCTTTCCCCAATATTGCCTCAGAATCCTTCTTTGTCATCCCCTCGTATCTTCTCCTTTTCTATAATCTTTGATAAAGATGTAAAGGGGTAGAGGGAGTAATTGAACAAATTAATCAAGTCTTCTGCTCTACTTAAAATAAATGATAACATGCTAAACCCAAATATATTTAATAGGTGAAAATATAAAAATTGTTCACTGGGTATGAAAAAGGCCTTGATACTTTGAGTCAATCAAAAAACATTTCAACTAATTGTGACAGGAAGTCTGTTTCAATTGGATGAGATATTTGATAATGAATTGTAGGGCTTGAATAAAATCAGGAAAATTAAAATAACTGGAGAAGAGAGAGCTGAAAGCTAATCTCTTGAGAAGCAATTGAGAGAGGGAAAAGATATCTCAGACCTCAATCTATTTATCTTCCTTCTCCCCTTGATCATAAAATTTCATGACCTTAAGAAATCTGGAGGACTTCACATCTTAGCAGCAACTCTGGATCAGCTAACAGCAGTTTCTACATTGGGAGCCAAGGATAAATTCAATACATATTTAAGATTTGTAAAGAACATATCAAAAAGAAAAAAAAATGGAACATAACCAAAGGAAAGTGAGAATTTCCCAAAAGAACTTCAAGAGATTTTAGTCAGAAACCCAGTCGTGTCCAAGGATTATGCAAAGAGTTATCTCACAACTGTACACCTCAAGCAACCCATTTGTTTCTCTAATCTGTTTCTTTGATTTTATATAGATACTTGGGCAGTGGGACACTTTTTAAAATTCAGAGACTAGCACCTGTTTGTACTACTACCCCCCCCCAATTTAGAAAGCTCTTCTATTTTATCTAATTAGAAATCACATTACCTAATGTCTTGATTCCTTTTAATTAATTGTCTTTATTTGATAATTTGTTGTTTTAAACATAAACATTTTTGTCTCCTCCTGAATTGGGGTTCATCCTTAAACTGAGGAAGGGACTTAGTCCTACTTTGTTAGGCAATTAAATGCATTGCTTGGTAAACTGATAATCTCAGAAGATTGAACCTTTGTTTCTTTAGTCATTTCATCTCTTATTCACCACACATGGAAAGATAGCCAGGATGATGAGATATTTTAAAAGAGCCTCATACAAAGCCTAGTTGAAGGAAATGGAAATGATTAGTCAAAAGAGAAGACAGAGGGAAAACACAGGTACATTCAAATATGCAATAATCTGTGGCAAGAAAAAAATTAATTTTCTCAGTTTGATGTTGGGAGATAATCAGACACTATTAGGAAAACATTTTGACTAAATATAATAAAAATGTAATATTGAGAACTACCCAAATATGACAGTTATAAGATTAAATGCTCTATCATTGAGGTTTTTTAAGCAGACTGTCTGGAAAGGGATTCATGTATTAGTAAGGAATAAACTATTTTTCCTCTCCAGGCCCTTCTAACCAGAGGAGTGCTCTAATGGAGACCACTGTTAAATTTTCAGGGTGAACATTTACACACAAAGAAGGGAAATGCAAATCATGCAGTCATAGCATCACAGCACATGCATGCTACAGTATATGACATCAGGGAGGAAAGGTTGCTATTAAATACCTGTCACTGCACCTATCACATAGTTCAACATAATGTACATTGCTGGAGAACAAGAAATGTGTCTGGTTGTTTTGTATTATCATTGTATCCCTTGAATCTAGCACAATACCTAGAACATAGTACAAATGTAATAAGTTCTTACTGATTCATTGAATGTGAACGAAATTAAATGAATCACTGCCAAATACTTTGATGTTCCCTGTGCCTATAATTTCTGTTGCTTCACAGTAGGCAAGTTTTCCCTAGAGTATCACACAACAAAATGGAACACGGTGATATAATGAGGCCATCCAGGAACTTCTGTACTTGCTTCTGTCATTCTCCCAAGCTTCCCCCTTTAAGAATCAGAATTGCAGCCACTGTACAACTGAATGTCTTAGGAACCTCATCCAGAATTTCTGGCTCTCCCAGATATTTTCCACTGCCTAAAACTTAATTCAGAGTAAGAAAGACCCTGATGTTTTATTAGGGAATATTGGTAACAGCTGCTGGCTTCTTTCTCCTATACTTGTTGCCGTTGTGCTAATATTGAGCCTCAGTTTCCTTATCTGTGAAATAACAGGTTTGGCTTAAATAATCTCTGAGATCTTTTCCAGCTATAAACAGTTTATGATTCTGTGAAATAAAGAACAAAGCCCTATGTAATGAGGTACTAAATTGTGTCTAACTAAATAATAATAATAGTAAATCCTGATTACAATTTCCCATGAAGTAAGCAGTTAGTAGCACTGATTCAGATGCATTGACCTGCTCTATAGGACTACCTACCTAATATCATTAATTAGTTCTGCATAAACACTACATTAAGAAAAATAGTTATTATGGACAATTAATTCCATACAAACAATGCTATAAAAATAACAATATTAAAGCAGGATTTTCCATATTCAGAATGGAGCAAGGCAATGGTGGTATAGTAGTAAAGAATTAACACTCAGAGTCAGGAACATCACATCTAAATGCTTCTTAAATGACCAATGCTCAGGTGTCAATCCATATTAGTAGAAGGAAAAGGAGCTTTCCTCACTGGGAATAAAAATCAATGAGATCATAGATCAAGTCTCAAATTGAAATGGGTATGGTTAACATTATTTATAATTTGTTTTCAAATACAATGGTAAACCTTTATTTCACATATAGCACTTATAAGGGTTAAAATTTACCCATAATAATAATGTCAAGACTCTATTGTTCCAGAAACCTTAGGTGGAGAAAATCTGTCAAATTAGCTCAAAAAAATGTGGGAATCTATTAAAATATCAGTTTTAGTCTTTTCTCCAGCATATGGAGCAAAGGAATAAAGGATTAAGAGAACCACTGAAGATACCAAAATCTCTGCTGGATGTGGATGCCCTAAGAGAAAACCAATCCTATTTTAGCTTTTATAAATTCATTTTTCCTCCCCAACCCCACCAGAAATGGGTAAGACAGTTCCAGATGGCAGAAGCTCTTTGTGTCACATGAAATGGCTTCATCTATTGTAAGGGAGGTTTCTGAGCTCAAGAATCATGTCACCTTCTAGTCTTTGCCAATAATGTCATCATTTGATATGGAAACAATGCATACTATTTAAATGGTAATGTGATTTTAAAATATGTTTTAGCAAGCACCCTGTTCTGGTATTTATCTTGCTTTTCCATATTCTTTATTCGTGAGTTGTATGAAAAAATATTACACTGCATATTGGAACCATGAGTTCAAGTGTACCAAGTGACATGATAACTCTCTTTTCCTTTTTTTTTTTTTTTTTTTTTTTTTGGATGGGTTGAGTTTGGCAAATATTGTGTCAGGTGAAGTCAGTAAGTATTCTTTGATTCTTCAAAGAGTGATTTGGTTAAGTTGCAACTTTCTCAAAGGCTTTCATCTCATGGTCCTGGATTTTGATACCCAATCAACTTTTTAGCAGTGAAATTTCTATTTTCTTGAGGTCTTTGTCTTTTAAAAGTTCAAGAGATTGTTGTATCCTGAGGGAGGGTTGGGAAGAAATGGAAAGCTAGATCTGATTTCCTAGTGAAGGTTTTTGAAAAACCAAACTATAGAATTAGAAAAATTCATTGCCTGAAAAGGGAAGGGAGATATAGGGAGAAGAACTATTGAAGAAGATGAAGAGGAAAGGGAAGGTAGATTGGACATTAACGTTTATCATCCTACTCATAATTCAATCAAGTCAGCCTGAATTTCTGCTTCTTCCTTCCTGATATTCCCCTATATAGCTTGACAAATTATCTTTGGTTATACACTCTAAGCTGTGTTGATGTTGCTAATTCTGAAGTCTTGCAGAACTCATCTAATCTTGACTCATTGAGTGGTGTCCAGAAGTGAGAAAATTTTCATTGGAATTGAACTCTGTTAAAGACTTGATTTAAACTCTGGAAACAGAGCCTGGGTCCCAATCATTAAAAAAAGCATATGGAGCAAAGGAATATATTTCCATATTTTGTTCTAGTGGAAAGCAGAGAGAAATAGAATAGAATGGGATAATAAGAATTAAATTCAATAAGTCTATTAAGAACCTACTACACAAGGTCTTTCTATATGTGCTTTTTATGCTAAATGCTGGAGAACTGGACAAAAATCAAACAGCTTCTGACTTCAAGAAGCTCACATTCTTTTGGAGGCAGAATGAGATAGTAAATCCTGGGCTCAGTCGATAAATACAAAAAAGAGCTAAGTAATTTCAAGAGGGAAAGAACAGTGACAATTTAGAGAAATCTGGTTTGACCCATAACTATGTCACTTGCTAACCACGTATCTAGGGGATAAATCACTCACCACTACCACCCCTTTAAATGCAATTTTTTGATATGTAAAATGAAACAAATAATACTTCCACAGCCAACTTAATAGGATTGTTATGAGGGCAATGATATTATTAATTATTATTATTATTATTCAAATAGAAGCCACTATTAGGGATTGGAATGGGATCTGGTCCTATGTGTCTATTGTCATATGATATTTCCTCTACCAATTCAGGTTAACTAGTCTTAGACAGTTGACTAAAACTGTGAAAGAGTTGTCAGTCAGAAATAGTCTATTTAAGCATTTGCTAAGTATCTGGTACTGTGCTAAGTGCTAAGGCAAAAAAGGCAAAAGACACTCTGTTCTCAAGGATCTCATATCTATTAGGAAAGACAACATGCAAACAATTGTGTGTAAACAAGTTTTTCCCAAGATAAATTGGAAATAATTAACAAAAGGAAGACATTGGAATGGAGGGAGATTGGGAAAGGCTTCCCATACAATGTAGAATTTTAGCAAGGATGTGAAAAAAAGCTGGAGCAACCAGGAGAAAGAGCTGTGAAGGAAGAGAATTCCAGGGATGGGGGATAGCCAGGGAAAATGTCTGGAGTTAGAAGATGAAATCTCTCCAGTGAGAAACAGTAAAAAGGCCAATGTTAATATATCGTAGAGCAGGGATGTATAGGGGTGGAGAGTAGGGAAGGAGGATAATATGTAAAACTGGAAAGATTTGGGGAAGAAGCACATTATGAAGGGCTTTGAATGCCAAAGGAGGATTTGATTTCACCACTGTCACAAAAGTTAATTATGCATTCAGAGATGGGACTTGAACTCATATTTTCTATTTCCAAAGTCAGTCAGTCAATAAGCATTCATTAACCACCTACTACATGTCTTGTACTAAGCACTAAGGCTACAAAAAGAAACAAAACATTCCTGCCTTCAAGGATCTTACAATGGGGAAGACAACTTGCAAACAAATATATAGGATAAATAGGAGACAGCTAAAAAAGGGAAGGCAATAGAATTAAGAGAGGTTGGGAAATGCTTTCTGTGATAGGATTTTAGTTAGAACTTAAAGGACGTTTGGGAAGGCTGTGAAGTTGAGGAAAGAAAGCATTCTAGGCATGGGCAATAGAAAGAGAAAAAGCCTGGGGGGAGAGGTGGAGTGTCTTATTCTTGGACCAGGAGGTTATGACAAGATATCAAAGAGTAAGAGGTAGGGAGTAAGGTTTAAGTATACTTAAAAGGTAAAATGGGACAACATGGAAGGCCTTTAATGCCAAATGGAGAATTTCGTATTTTATCCTGGGGGTGATAGGCAGCTACTGGAGTTTATTGAGTGGGTAGATGGGGAGAAACAGGCCAAATGTTGTCAGCCCTAAATTTTAGGAAAATCACTTTGGCAGCTGAATGGAGGTTGAATTATGGAGAAAGACTTAAGGCAAGCACACCAAAAGGCTATTGCAACAGTTCAAATATGAGGTGTGTAACTGGGTTGTTAGCAGAATCAGAAAAGAAAAAAAAGGAAGGGGTAAGGGGCACAGCAGCATTTGAGAGATATTGAAAATGTGAAATTGATTGGTCTTGGCAGCAGAGTGAATAGCCACTCTGTGTCCATTGTGCCATGTTGTTTTTCAAGCTATTTTTATAATTATGAATCATCAGCATCTTTTTTAGTTTACTTCACTCTTCAGTGATGTTCTATTGGTGTTATTAGTCCTTCCATAAATGCAAATAGAGCACTATACCTCAACATCTCTCTAGTTTCTCTTCAGCATTTGGTGTGGATAAAGGGAAAAAATAATCATTACCTAGTGGCCAATTTTTTAATAATAATAATTTTCAAATTTAATTATCCTTGTCTTTGGACTGCAGTTATACAGCCCATTCCTGGATTTGTACTTGAATTCTTTCAAGCTCAGGGAGTCCTTCTTCTCAAGAAAAGGTTTTTCTGGCAGAACCTTCCAAAACTCCAAATCATCTCTATACCAAAATGTGATATCAAAACAGAAATTTGGTGGAAGAATAATTAGGAAGGAAAAAAGAGGGGTGACTATTGATTTCCTTTCAAGGTGATATATTGTTTCAATCATGTCAACAGTTGAAAATCATATTAGTTGGATGAGAGAATAAAATATATCTGTTTTGATAACCAAAATTAAAGAAAATTCAAACCCTTAAGAGACATAAAATAAAGAAGGCACTGTACATTTTAATTCATTTGAACATAGATTTGTGGAAAGAGAATTGTATCAGTCAGAAGACCCATTTCTGAATCCCAACAATACCTCTTATAACTCTGTGACCTTGAATAATTCACTCTGGCCAGTAGTTTCCTCCTCTGAAATAATGAGGGTACTGACCTTGATAATTTCCAACATTTCCTTACAGTTCTAAAAGTATATATGTCCACATTATTAAAAGACAACTACCACAAGGCGATCCAAGTCTCTTCTACGTTCATTTGGGTTTGTTTAATATAGAGCTGGAGCTGACAGAAGTGCTAAGGCATTGTGATGCCAAGAAGCAAATCAGCCTCTCCACCCCCAATCCAGATTCCTGCCAAGTCCAGCTCTGCATTCCAAGTAGTGAGAGAAAGAAAGAAAAAAAAAAAAAAAAAAAAAAAACAAGATGCAATTTTCTTTCCTGTTTAATCATGAAAAGGTTGTTTTACTTACTATCCATCCTTCCCACATTGTGGGCCTTCAGGGAGGAGTAAGGAATTTTCAACCTGCTTACCCAAGTCATTATCAGAGTAGATTAGAGTGAGGTGCCTTGCATACGAATGGACCACCTTGACAAAAAATAAATTGGAATTTAGATAGCAACAAATAAACTGGATTGAAGGCTAATTTTGGTGACTTGCCCTTATAGAGTGGAACTAAAACTGAGATAGAGTTATTGAAATTCTCAGCTGCTCCATCTCTTCTAGGACTGATCATTCACTACTCTTATGGCCCTATTTCTCCCACCCCCCATCATCTAAGTAAAGTTCATCATGAACATTATCCCTACAGGTACCATTATTATCTTTGATAGCTGAGTCTTGATTTTTTTTAACCATATTTTCCCTATTTTACTGCAGCTGTAAGATGCTAACTGTTGCCCAGGACACAATCATTCTTAGCCTCGTGCTTCTCAGTGTTCAGCTTGTTTGTCCTTCATTGTCGAAGAGGATCAATGACATTGCAGGGTGATAGCTTGACTCATGAATGAATAGGATTGAAGTGAGGCAGAGTTACACAAAGCATTGTTCTAGTATCCAAATACAGTCATTATAGATGTTCTGGACTTCTCACCAGAGCTTTCCTTTCTTAACAATCAGTATCTACCACTACCCCATAGTCATGCAGCCAGCCAAGCCTCCATGAAATTATAAAGTAGACAAAGTGCACCTTTAGTGGACTCAACCCTTCCTTTGTGCATCTTACCTTCATCTGAAACCCAGGATTTTTGAGTTCTTTTCCTATGTTTCCCCCTTGTATCAAAACCTGCTTTCAAGAAAGGATCTGTTCTTAATCACTTGAATGTAGTACCAGTTTAATAAGACACAATACAAGTAATTTTCTTGTTTTTTTGTGGTATCAGGAATGTAGGTATTATTGTTCCCATTTTACAAACAACATAACTGTACTGCTATATTTTTCAGCAACAGCTCTGCTTGGCTTGTACTCCAGAGCACCATGCCCTCCACACCAGGCACTCCCTTTTTAGCTTCTATTTTACATGTTGTCTTTTCCCATAAGCTTTTTGAGGGCAAGAGCTATATCTTTTTCTTATTTGTACCCCCAGGAACCAACTCAGGGTCTGGAAAATAATAGGCTTTTAACAAATGTTTACTGAATTGATTGACTTATGTCAAGATTCAGTGAGAAGAATTTGCCCAAGATCATCCAACTAGTAAGTGTCAGAATCAGTATTCTAAATTCCAGTGTTTTTTTTTCACTCTAATTCAGGGTACTCTCCATTACAGTCAGGCTGCCAGCTTAAACAATAATAGCTCACATTTACAGAGTGCTTCTGGATTGCAAAACACTTTACATACATTAGCTCATCCTTTAAGTCAATTCAGTTACTTCTCCTGGGTGCCTTTTTTAGTTTCATCTCTAATTATGCAATGAATCGGTTTATGAAAGGAATTTCAAGTATGGCAGGCAAAGGCATTTGTTTAACAAAATGGGAGATTCCTTATATAATATTTGAATCCCACTATCAAAGGGTCAAAGCCTAAAGCACTTATAATGGTGTTTAGTCATTTTCAGTTGTGTCCAACTCTTTGTTACCTCATTTCAGGTTTTCTTGGTAATCAGATTGCTTTACCATTTCACTTTTCAACTCATTTGACAAATAAAGAAACTGGGGCAAGTAGAGTAAAGTGACTTGTGCAGGATTACACTGTTAAGAAATGTCTAAATATGGAAATGTCTGAATCTTCCTAACCCCAGGCTTGACACTCATTCTATTCATTTTGCCACCTAACTGCTCCAACTTGCAATATTATCATAGACTAAATATCAGTGCTACCATCTGATACCAATGCTCATTGTGTCAGTTAAAATCTGTTCACAAATCAAAGAAACTGAACAAAGGAAAAGAGTGTCATGATGTTATCCTCTTGGCCACACTGGAAACAGAAATTGAAGATTTCTGAGAGGATGGAATGATGGTGGCAGGCTCTTTTGGCAAGAGACTATTTGGGAATGGAACCTTGTGCTTCCTAAGCAATGAACTTGCTGAGCTAAACATTTGTAGGACTTGTATCATACGGTATTGATTGGGAAAGCAATGGCTATGAGGGCTATACCTAGTCTGTGTCTTTACCCTGATAGGCAGAGCTGAATCTGGGAATCTAGAGTTCCTGAATCTTTCTTCTGGTTGGGAACTGTTTTGTCCGCTTACAAGTGTAGCCGTGGAAGAAGGGCAGCACAAAGAGAATTGTATCTCCCCTGGAACAACTGAAACTTAGGAGAAGCCATGTGCTTTCAAGGGTGTAGTACATATTGTTACTTATTGCTTATTTTTTATATTGATTCTATACAAAAAGTAAGATACTATATACAGTATCTAAATATGAGTATCTGTACCCTTAGGTATGTATAAGAGCAGAGGGAGAGAATGGACTCAATTATGTTCAGGTTACCTGGCTAGAACTCAGTGAAATACAGCATATGCAGAAAGGAGTGGGCTTTGTGGGGCAAGTTGAAGCTCAGAGTTATTCCGATTGGATAAAACCACACTAACCACATCTCATAGATAATAATGTTAACAAGAGAGGTAAAGTTGGGGGACACATGGTCACTTACTCTCTGAGGACCATAGAAATCTTTAACTTCCCAAAATCTGATTTGCTTAGACAGATGCCCTTCCAAATAAATCAGTCTTTTTTTAGAGTGATAGAGTATATACACTCTTTATACTCTTTATATAGTATATATACATAGAGTATATACACATAGTTGTGTAGTCATGTAGATAGTAGGAAGGAAAAAAAAAACAAGAACTAATTAATCACTTAACACATGTTAAGTATGAATTTATATTTACAAATATTATTATATTAAAGTAAAATTATACACTTTATAAAAATATTATCCCATTGGATTCTTACAACTCTTTAACTGTTTTGTTTTTTTGAGAGGCAATTGGGGTTAAGTAACTTGGCCAGAGTCACACTGCTAGGGTTACACTGCTAGCAAGTGTTAAGTGTCTGAGGCTGGATTTGAACTTAGATCCTCTTGACTCCATAGTGGGGGCTCTATCCACTGTCCCATTTAGCTGCCCCTATAATGACCCCTTCAGATAGATACTATCTAAAGTACTTTATACAGTTATTGGTACTTAATAAATATTTGTTTCCTTCCTACCATCTTCATGACCATGACATGAAAGGATTCCATATATATGTATGACTTTAATTATTGGTTTCTATCCTTAATCACTGTTCTAATCTATTTCAAAAAATGGTCACATCCTAAATGATTTGAGGTTTTACCTTGAAATCTGCCTGAAAGTGGACCTGCAGTTCTTGGACATACCAATTCTATGAAAATTATCCACTGTCACAGGAAAATGAACTTGAGGCTCTTTAAAAGTTTCTATCAGAAACCCTGCCATTGCATTCAATGTCTCTTACAAAAAAATTGCCTTCCTTTCCTCTCCTATCATTCTTCTCATTACCTCAGGCTAAATGTCTGGGGAATCTTGACTTTAGAAATTCCTTCACCTTCCACTAGGAGAGAGTTGTTCAGCCAGAGAAGTAGAAGACGGCTGTCTGAACACAATCAATACTGAGAATTAAAAGTGGCATAAGCTGCCCAAGAAAATGAAAAAAAATGGTAAGAAATACAGGGTTTCTAACCCCTGGAGACAGAGGCTCTTCCAAACAAATCCTAGAAGGGAGATGTCAGCAGCCTTGGGATATAAGACAGGTTAGGGGTGAGGGAGGGTGCAGGAAGGTTGGATGCTGAGAAGGAGAGGATTAAAGAGTTTCTATTTAATTCAAGAAATATTAAAGCATCCTCTCTGCTCAAGGCTATGCTGGGTTGGAGGGGCACATTTAGAGGAATCAGACCCTGTCTCAACCTTCTAGGAGTTTAAAAACGAGAGGAGTAATAAGGCAAGGAAGCAGGATATTCAAGAGCAGATTGCCAAAGCACACAAGGGCAGGAAAAGCATGAATAAAGGGTCATGAGAGTCCCAAGGAGAAAAGGATCAAGTGTGTCTGAAGAAGTAAAAGGAAGCTGCATGGGAGAGGAGGCTAATGCCTAAGCATAGAATTTGAAATATGGGCCAGATTTCAGTTGGCAAAAATTTGGAGAGATGGAATTTAAGGCATAGAGAAAAGGATAATCAGAGACAAAGAAATAAAATAGAACATGTAACATGAATAACAGATAAGGTTCTATGTTTAGGGAACATCCAAGTATCCAATTTGCCTAGAGCACATATTGCATAGAATTAAAAAGGAGGAGAGGAAAAGAAATAGAAATAAATGATAAAATCAATACATAAAAAATAAGTGAAAATAAATCTAAACAAATAATAAAAATATGTAAACAAAATAAATTTAAATGAATAAATAAATGGAAAGGAGAGAAAAATAAAACTGAAAAGAGAGGTAGAAATTAGGTTATGGGGGGCCTTTAAGTGCAAAGAAATTTGGATATCACTTGATAAAGAATAGGGGATAATTTAATTCTCTTCCTGTTCTCTATGTTTGTAAGAACAGGATAGCAATCCTTTATAGGAGGAATTGAAAGGTATGAGATATTAAAAGTAAAGAAACAGATAATAATAATCATAGGTAATAATTACTGTCCTAAATATAAAACTAAGATTTTCAAGATGCTTTGCATGTACTTTTAGCTAATGCTGAGTTTCACATCTTTCTCTCTGCAGAATGTACTCCAAAGTCCCACTCCTCTCTGACCCTTGGACCCACTATCCTCTTAGTAGGGATACCATCTGTCCTACCATTGCTCCTCAAGGTCCTCAGGGCCTTGCCATCTGCCCTGACAGCTTCTCTGTAGAAGTATAATTTGGAGTTGCTGTCTGCTATGACCCTCCTTTACATGTTGTCTTCTAAATAGAAAGTGAGCTGCTGAATTTTCTATTTGTATTCATAGCACTTAGCCCAGTGCTTGACACACAGTAAGTATTTAATTAAAATTATTTTCTATTCCCTTCCATACATTATCTCATATTAGCCCCACAACAATCCTGAGATCTGAAGGCATTATTCTCCCCACTTTCCAGAAGAAGAAACTGTGGCCCAGAGCAGTTAAGGGAGCTGTCTATCATCTCACAACTAGTAAGTGCTGAGAGTGAGATATAATGTAACTTGATAATAAGAGAATGGTATTCAGAGGGAAGAGGAGGAGAGAGATAGAAGAAATTCAATAGCTGTATAATC
Organism: Sminthopsis crassicaudata; assembly: GCF_048593235.1. Lineage (NCBI taxonomy): Eukaryota > Metazoa > Chordata > Mammalia > Dasyuromorphia > Dasyuridae > Sminthopsis > Sminthopsis crassicaudata. The sequence goes on from NC_133621.1 coordinate 225,323,748, forward strand.
ATTCGGAAGATCTGGCAACTGGTAGGAAATGAAAACCACTTTAATACAGCTGATGAAGGGAAGGATGCTTAATTTTTTTGGTTTTTTGTTTTGTCTTGTTTTTTACATATCCAAATCAGTTACAGAAGAAAGGAAGTGAGAAAAGAACAGCTGGGACCAAACCGACATAAAACTTGTAGTAGGGCAGTTGGAAAGAACAGAGACACTGTTATGGTTACAAATGGGAACAAGGTCCCATGCGGCATGTTTGTAGTTTGGGTTTTGCTTTCACTAGACAAAAAGAGTGTTTCTTAGCCCCAGAAGACCCCTTTCCCCCTTCCTCCAATTCCTACAGTTCCCTGAAGAGTAATTTCCTTTGACTAGATGAAGCCTTTCGGCTGTAATGAACTGTAAAAGAGACTTGCAGGATCTTCCCCAGTTATAAAACCATTAGTGTTGAAAGGCAGTTGGAAGCATGATTTTTCTGTCCCCCCCAAAAAAAATGTCATCTCTCCCTATTCACAGCAAAAGTAAGTTTTGGGGGAGTGGGAGATGGGAGAAACACTCCAAAGGTAGACTCCTTTAGTTGTCAAGGATTTCTGAAAGCCGCATCAGAAAAGGTTTAAAGTTCATATGAGTCTAAACTCCCAAACTGTAAGGGTTGTGATAGTCATTCAAGAAGTATTGATTAATCATATAGATGCATTAAGTGTTCAGGACATTTTACTAAGTTCTAGAAAGCAGGGACTGTCCCTGCACTCAAAAACTTATGCTCAAATAAGAAAATAACATGTAAAATAGTATGTACTTAAAACATATATATATAGTAGATGGAAGGTAATCTGAGAGGAGAAGGCACTAACAGCCAAAGGTATTAGGAAAATCCTGCTACAATTGAGGAATTGAATCTTAAATGTAGCCAAAAATTCTAAAAGGTAATTGGGGGGGCAGCTATGGTGCAGTAGATAGAGCACTAGCCCTGAAGTCAGGAGGACCTGAGTTCAAATGTGATCTCAGACACTTAACACTTCCTACCTGTGTGACTCTGTGCAAGTCACAACCCTAATTGCCTCAGCAAAAAAAAAAAATGGCAATTGGGACAGAGCATGTCAGGCGTGGAGGAGAGTCAGGGTAAGGGTAAGGGAATGGAGAGAAGAGATGAATTATAGTGTGGAAAATTAGCAAACATACCACTTTTGCTGAATTAGAGCATGTATAGAGGGTAAAGTATTAGAAGGTAGGAAAGTTAAAATGACAGAAGTTGTGAAGAATTTTGAGAGATGTATATCTGATTTTTATTCATCCTTTGTGATATGTCATAATTATCTCTGTCTCACGGTCTCACAAAAAGTAGCTTTCATTAAGTAGAGTGATGCTTTGTGAGGTAAAGAGATCTTAGCAATATTTCAAGAAGAAAAAAGCAGAGCTGATTATGAACTGGCCACTTCAGGAAGTACTTGAAGACCTTATCTGCCAGTTGATAAATCCTTTATTTATATTTATTCCTGTACAGTCATTCCTCTTGATCAAATCTTTCAAATATGCCTCTCCATATGAAATATAACCACTCCCCACTCTAGTGGAACTGCTCTCCCTGAAGTCATCACTGACCTCCAAATTTCCAAATTCAAATTATCTTCCTTCTAATCTTCTTTGATCTTTATGTACCACCTGATCAACTCTATACCATCACTATATTCTAGTGACAACAAATCCAGGTAAATGTACATAGGAATTGGAGGAGAGGGAGCCATAGGACATAATTACCTAGGTGTTACACCAGGACCTCAAACCAAACATGCTCCAAAACAAAATAATTACTTTCTCTCTCCCCGCCCAAAAAAAACCCTTACTCATTCTTTCAGACTTCTGTTTATATAGTTATATGAGGCTCTTATGTTTAAAACACTGATCTTTTCTTATGTCCCTCATTCGCTTAATTGTTAAGCTAAAGATTCAGCCTCCATAATACCCCTTGAATCTGTCTTTTCTCTCCTCAACATCCCAACTGTAATTGAGATTTCATTACCATCCACCTAAATAAATCTAATTGGGTTGACTGGACCTGTGACCTTATGAATATAAAAAGTTCTTAGATAAGTAAGCTCCCTCTACCAATGCAAGTTGGTACCTTCTCTGAAACTTACAGTATATTGCATAAAGCTCTAAGAAGTCCACAGTCATGTAGTCAGCATGTGTTCAGAGGAGAACTTCAACCTAGGTCTTTGTGGCTCCGAGAATTGTCATGATTCTGATTGTAATCTTCCAAATAAAGTTCAGTCTCCTTAGCCTATACAATGTGATGCCAACCTACCTTTTCAGCCCTTTTGCTAGCTTTATGACATAATGGATAAGGTGCTGGAATAGAAGTGCAGAAGACATGTGTTTGATTCTTGCCTCCCACATTTATTAGGTATGTGGTCTAGGCAGGTCAACTAATCTCTCTGATTTTCTCAACTGAAGAAATGAAAAAAATTAATAATAAAAGTCCCTATCACATAAGATAATTATGAAACTTGAATAAAATCATATGTAGAGCATTGTGTAACCTTTAAAATACTATAAATTGTCTATCATTATCATCATCATTATCATCATCATCTCATTTGTCTCATTTTTAAAAATTGGGTTCAAGGAGAAATGATCCTCATGCAAATCTCTATCCTATTATTATTCTTTCACATTTGGTGTTCTCTGGATCATCACACTGTTGGATAGGACAACCACTACTTGTACATGAATAAATAGGATATCAGTTAATTCCTGTAATACTCTGAAAATATCTTGAACATAAGAATATTACAGGACAAAAGAAATGATACATACCTCCTTCTGTTCCTATATGAATTTGATTTCCTCTGCTTGGACTATATAATTTAAAAGCTTTTCATTCCATATACATAGATATTATAAGTATTTATTACAAAGAACATTCACTAAAATTTCTATGAGTCAGTATTAAAGTCATTGTGGTCAGCAATTTGGTCTATGATAATGTACCAATTACATTATAATTTATTGGTTGACTTCTCCAGAATAATTTGAGGTCTTTATTTGTAATATGGTGATTCATTGTTCAATAAAGTCAGAAAACTGCTAACATAGAATCCCAACCATCATGACATGTCTTGCTAGGAATTTGGTAGCTACTAAATTTTCACAACCTCCAAGAGATGTGTTATTGTTTCCTTATGTGATCTATATTAATCATAAATCCAAGCTTCTTAAGGATAATCACATGGCCAAGTAGTGATAGATAGAACACTGAATTTGGAGTCAGGAAGACTTAACTTCATATCCAGCTTTAGACACTAACCAGTTATGTGATCCTAGTCAAGTTACTTACCCTATGTTTGTCACAGTTTCCTCAACTGTAAAGTGAGAATAATAACAGCTCTTTCTTCCCAGAGTTGTTGTAAGATTCAAATGAGGTGATATTTGCAACGTGATTAGCACAGTGCCTGCCATGTGGTCAGTACTTAAATGTTTATTCTCTTCCCTCTCCCTTCTCCCCTTTTCCAGTGGCAATGATTTAGTTCCAAATTGCCATCAAAACCCTTTCTACAAACAAATCTTAATGATGATGATTTTGATGATGAAGATGATGATGATATTCTCCTACATGTGTTCTATACCCTATCAAACTCAGACTATTTTAGTCCCCCATAAATAGCTGTTACTATCCTGCTTCTGTCCTCTCACTCATGCTACAACTCCTGCCTGGGATGCCCTTTCTTCATCTCTGCTTTTAAAGCTCAGCTCAAGTTACCAGTCCTCTAGGAAGCCATTTTTGACTGTTCTATTTAATTATGATCTCCCCTTAATCCCTATCCTGAACCTTACATTCCTCTTGATTTCTTGTCTCTTACTTACACTTACATTTACACAGTACTATTTTGTATTAAGATTATTTATGTATGTCCTTCCACTGTAACTTCATGAAGGTAAGGACTATAACTTATTTAATCTTTTTATCGTCCTAGTACTTAATGAATAAAGGGTACTAAATATTTGCTGAACTGTTGAAGAATACAGTGAATCCTAACACTCTTATTAAATCAGTCCTTGATTACATAAGACTTTCCCTATTTATATCTCTGAGTAGATACTATGAATATATCAGCATCTCTGTTTAGCAGTCCAGGATAACAACTACCAATTGAAAAAGGATTGGGAGTTTCCAGTGAATTGACCTGTCTCCCTAGGCTTTAGGAACATTTGGCTATCTCTGGAAGTAGGGAATAGACTAATCTAAGAATGCTTCCAGGAACAGATAACAGGCAGCCAGCTTCCAATTATTGTAGACAATGGGAATAGTTTCCTCCCACCCCCAGAATCATCTGCCCATTTTGATTTTAAAAGATAATGAACCAACTTGCTTTCTATGCAGTGGCACTCAAACATTGGCAAGATCAGTTTGCACGATGTCAAAAATCTATATACTTGTAGTCACTTGAAAGGCTAGATAAATTTTCCCTGTTTCAATACTAACGTTTAATATAGTCTAAATATAAATCCAATGCCTTGTCCTCCAAAATTGAAAGGCATAGAGGTAAAATCATTTTTAGAGACTCACCTGCATTGAATTGCTGCAAATCGATAAGGTTTGGCTCTCCCTAGACTCCTACTACCCTCAGACTCCTCTGGAGCAGTTTAGGAAAACAAAGTACAATAATTGAGAAAATAATGATAAATGCTATTATAATGTTGCATTGAGATGCTGATTGGTAGTGTGGGGCTGGGGGAGAAACAGATGGGAAAGGAACTTACCCAGACAGAATGATTCTTGTTTCAATAAGTTCATAATATGTGAAATGCAAGATGGAAACTGACAGGGGAAGGGGAAGATCATTGTTTGAATAACATCAGTGTAAACACAGATGCAAAAGAAATTGGCCAGGGAGTTGAAGGAGCTGGCTTGAATAATGTTGCTTTACCAATAAAAACCATAAAAGAGAGAAAACAGAGAGTAGCTGATTATTTCTGCAATTCGGGGAGATACATATAACCAGCTAGTATCAGTACAGTAGTGCCCTTTCACCTCTCCGTAATTGGTTTGATTTTTGTTGTGGTCATTTTTAATTGTCCGAAACTTATTGGGGTTTTGCCAAATCACTTTTTACTTCTTTTAGACCTTGGAAGGAATATTGCTTTTTCAAAAGAATACTTAAGTTCAATGCCCAACTCTGCCATTTATTAGCTCATCCCTTTGGGGCACAATGCAAGTATTCTACCCTTGTAGTGAGAAGAAGCACAATCAAATGCTGACTCTGACACAACCCTGTTCTCTAGGCAAGTCACTTAACCTCTCTTGGTTTTTTCATATGTAAAAAGATGGAGTTAGACTAGCTCTTAGTCCATGACCTTAAGATTTCTCTCCCCTTCATCACCTAAGCATCGTCTAAAAGAACTAAAATGCAACTCTCTAATTTATGTACTAATCTACTGTACTTTGTAATTTACTTTGTCACACACCTGTCTTTATAATACCATATAATATACTTTGTAATGTAGCTTAATTCTTTGTATTAGAGACTTACTGAGAAGTAGTATTTTATAGTAGGTAGAGAGCTATCCTTGAAGTCAAAAAAGTCCAACTTCAGGTCTTGCCACCAAACCATACTAGATGTGTAGCGCTAATCACATAACCTAATTTTTCAATATTTATGGAAACTTATTAAGACCATAAACTGCAGAGAAGTTACCATCTGCATTGGTGGAGCGTGTTTCCTCACTGGAGAGTTCCCTACACAAATAAAGTCATGGATCAAGGTTCTCCAAAAAAAGAAAAGAAAAGAAAAGAAAAGAAAATGAAAGAAAAGAAAAGAAAAGAAAATAGGGAATCAGAACAAAAAACCAATCATCTTATTGGATTATAAACTTCATGAAAGCAAGAATATGTTTTACTTCAATTTTTTTGTTTCCTCTAACATTTATACAGTATTCCATACATTATAAGAACTTAACACATTTATTAACTGAATAATAATTATTGTGATTAATATTGTATTATTTATGCCATCATTAATAGTGATTATTATTTTTCATCATAAATTATGATTAAAATAACTTAATTATGTTATAAAGTAGTTACTATTATATAATACTTAATATATATTTGATTTCATTAATACAATTAATATTGTTATTAACCACATTTATATAATGCTTTAAGGTTTGCAAAATGCTTTATGTACAGGGTATTCCCAAATTCTTATTGCAGTTTTATATGAAACTTTAACAGCTTTTTAAACTGCACTAAGATTATGGCAGATGGGTGGCACAGTGGATAGAGCACCAGGCCTGGAGTTAGGAAGATTCACCTTCCTGAGTTCAAATATGACCTCAGGCACTTAGTAGCTGGGGGACACTAGGCAAGCCTCCTTTCCTCGTCTGTAAAATGAGCTGGAGAAGGAAATGACAAATCACTCCAAAATTTTTGTCAAAAAAAAAAAAAAAAAAACTAAACTAAATAAGGTCATGAAGTGTTGGATATGACTCAACAACACAGACTAATTCACTTGAAAAGGAAAGGAAGAGATACCACAGATTTTATGATTTCACAAGTTTGCCTAGTACCAGCCCTGTCTGCTGTTTCTTTGTGAAGAGATTGAAAGCAAAGGGAATTTATGCTTTTACAGAAAAGATAAAGGTTAAATAAAAAGATTTCCTCCCCAATGGGCTGTAAGATGATAGAATGGGGGATTGGAGTGAAGCTGCTGAATCTCCATCCACATTGATTTCTTTGCTTAAGAAAGGACAACCTGGGATGAATCAGCATGTCCTGCCTGAAGGCAACACTAAAAGAAGACTTTGGGGAAGTGATAGCTGTCTTCAAATATTTGAAGGGTTGTCATGTAGAAAAGTGATGATTCTTGTTCTATGTGGTCCTGAAAAGCACAACCAGGAACCATGAGTAGAAGTTTCAAAGAAGCAAATTTGGTCTCGATGTCAGTCAAAACTCCCTAATACATCTGTCCAAAAATGGAAAGGACTGCTCAGAGGGATCATGGGTTTCCCCCTCACTGGAAGTCTTTAGAAACTAGATGATTGGGTATTGGGGAGATTATAATTTGGATTCCTTTTTAAGTACACAGGAAACTTAGATGATCTTGGGGAATCATTAAGCTCAGAAAGTCCATGGTAGATAGGTACAAAATATCAAGAGACTATAGATTTAGAGCTGTAAGAAAAATTTTTAGACCCTTCATTTTAGAAAGGAGGAAACTGGCACAGAGCAGTTAGGGTTTTTTACCCAAGGTTACACAGCAAGCTCTACCTCCTTTATTTTAGAGGTAAAGAAACTGAAGCACAAAGTAATTAAATGATTTTTCCAGAGGCCATCAAGCCAGCAGATGACTGAGGTTTTGAACTAAAATTTTCTGGACTCCAAATTCAATGCACTATCAACTACATCACATCCACAGAGCTCTTTTTTTTTACCCTAGGATTTTACACAGTAGAGCTAAACAGGTTGGCATTTCAATCACAATTCTGTAAGATATGTGTTTCATCTTATTCCTGTTATGATAAGTTGAAGGAGCAGCAATTCTCAGTGAGAAGAGATGCTATAGAAAGGAAATTCCCTTGTGATAAACCCCAGGAGCTAGAATAAGAGTGAGAGGGGTGGGGAGAAATCCTTCTTGAAAAGGGGCAGCTGCTTCACAAAAAAAGTGACAAGTAATCATCTTTTCAGTGGAGTTATAATATTTTTGGTTGAGCTGCTGTGGGCCTACTCAGGCAGGGTTGTCTGACAAGGAGTAACAGTGTTAACAGCTTCCTTGGTAACATCCAAGAGCTGAGGAATTCTGTCTTTCATATTTGAAATATGACTTCTTTCATGCCCCCTACCTCAGGTAAAAGCTATAGAGCAACTAGCAACTAAATCAAACTCTGATTTTATTTAATAGCATTCATGATATTTGTTGCTTTGAGAACCTTATAAATGAACATATCTCAGGCCTAGGGCTGAGACATGATCTGAACAATCGAGAAGGGGTGGGGAAGAAGATGCATTTCTGCATCTAATTTAAATGTTACATTTCAGTTTCTCTGAGAGGCCAATTTGTCTGTCCCTTCATCTTTGTTCATTAAATGGGGCATTGGCTCAGGCAAACTGAGAAGTGGTAAAGATCTTAATTTTAGAAGGACCAAGGTCATCTACTGCATCCTGAGCTATTGCCAGTCATTTTGACTTTTTTCTTGCCACTGGACTTCAATGACTTCAGAGTAGAGAAAAATAACACCTTTGTGCAGATCTGTATCACTTAAATCCAATTCAGGTGGAAGTCAAGACATCACCCTTATGGTGTCATTGGACCTCTTTGAGAATGAAGAATGAACAACAACCTTCATAAAGGACCACACTTATCTTAAGCAACTAGAATCTCTCCAGAAGACTTTGCCCTTTCCCAGTATGCACCTAGGCTTCTGTGGCATCGGGATTGGCTGGTTCAATATGAAAAAGTGATTGACTTAACTCTACATAGTCCAGCCTTGTCTTCATCACAAATCTTTAAATGATGTGGCTTAGCAAAGGACCACACATATGCCATAAATCTGGCAGCCCTTAAGAAGCAACTTGTTCATCCATGGGACATTTCTAATCCTTTTCAATCTATAGATTTGTAATATCTCTTTGGTTTTCCTGAAACCAATATATTTCATGTTCAAATGAACACCATTCCCAGTGTTCATAGCCAATTGTTTGGCCTTTTATAAGCACTTACTCTGTGTCAAGCAGTGTGCTGAGTGCTGAGAATACAAAGAAAGGCAAAGATATGTTCCCTGATCTTAAGAACTCATATTCTAAGGAATCTGGGAGAAGGGAAAGAAGATATTCAAATGACTATGTATATACAAGGCAGCAACAGTATAAAAGAGAGGTCATTTAAGACAGAAAGGGAAAAGAGAAAATACTGTAGGAATATTTTAAATTATACTCATCTAGGTGTATATCTTATTTTCCTACTAGACTATAATTTCCACAAAGGCTATAAGAATGAGCATCAAATTTTATATCTTATTCATCACATTATATGGTTCTCCAAACACAATAGCAATAATCATCTACCAACTTGAATTGAATTGTCCTATATGGAGGAATTGTCTTAAATGGAGGATTTCCATAATAATAAAAAAGTTGGAAAGTATTTCAAGAATCCCTTCTATAATAATCCTGAAGAGTAGTCCACTAACTTCTATGTGAAGAGTTCAAATGATGGGGACCTCACCATTTTTATACTATGTTTTTCGGCAAGTTTGTTGTTTTCCTTATGTTCAGCTAAAATCTGACTTCAGAAAATATAGTAAGGCATATTACATTGAAAATTTGATATAACTCTTGATTTAATAAATACAAATTTAAAAGACTCTGAAGTTCCACCTCATGCCTACAAAATTGGCTAAGATGACAGAAAAGGAAAATTATAAATATGGAGAGAATGTAGGAAAATTGGGACCTTAATATACTGTTGGAGCTAAACTGATCCAATGATTCTGGAGAGCAATTTGGAAGTATGCCAAAAGGGCAGCCAAAACATGTATATATTTTTTTTATCCAGCAGTAACACTACTAAATTTGGATTTCCAAGAGATCATAAAAAGAGTAAAGGATCTACATATACAAAAATATTTATAGCAGCTATTTCATGATGATAAGAAAATTGGAAATTGGGGGGATGTCCACTAATTGGGAATACTGGTATAAGCTATGGTATACAAATGTAATGAAATACTGCTGTGAAATAAGAAATTATGAAAAGGATTATTTCAGAAAAGTCTAGAAAGAATTGAATGAATTATGAATTAATGCAAAGTGAACTGAACAGAACCAGGAAAACATTATACACAGTAACATAAACATTGTGTGATGATCAATTATGAATGGCTTAGCTCTTCTTATCATTATAATGATCCAAGACAATTAGAAACAACTCATGGTGGAAAATGCTATTCATGTTGAGAGAGAACTGATAGACTCTATATAATGCAGATCAAAACATATTTTTTACTTTCCTTATTTTTGATGTCTTTTTTTCTTTTTGATTTGTTTCTTCTTTCACAACTATGACTAATATGGAAATATGTTTTACATCATTATACACATATAGCATATAACTAATTGCTTACTGTTTTAGGAAAACAAGAGCAGAGGGAAGGGAAGAAATTTGAAATTCAAAAATTTGTTAAAATGAGTGCTAAATGATAAATATGGAAATATGTTTAATCTATATCAGATTACTTGCTTTCTAGGGGAGGGAGAAGGGTGAAGGAAGGAAGGAAGGAAAATTTCTAATGCTAGGTTTTGCAAGGGCGAATGTTAAAAATTAACTTTAATGTATTTTGAAAATAAAAAAGATATTAAAAATTAAAAAACAAAAACAAAACTATTGTTATAAGTTGTTTTTACATATAATTGGAAAAAAATAAAATATAATTAATTATATGTTTATATTTATCATATTATTATAATTATTTTATAATTAATTGAGAGATATAAAATAGTTTAATTCAGCTCAAAAAATAAGTCTCCTACATGCAAGGCAATATGTTAGACACTGGAGCTTTGGATCCTACATACTGATTAACCCTATCCCCCCAAAATAACTGGGCTACTAAATATTTTGATAATGAAATGGGATTTATTCTATAGATGTAAGTTTTAGCCAAAACTTAGCTAGCTGCAAGGCACCAGCTCATTAGAATGCCTTTTTCAATTAATTATGTAAATATGATATTGATTATTAATTAGTACACTTAGGAATGTTTAATAAGAACTTGGAAGATAAATATTTTTGACTTTTACTTAATCACAGATTATATAGGTAATAAAGACTACATAAGCAATAGCTGCACAATTGCATTTTGTGAATAGAGAAAACCTATAAGGGATACTAAGAGATTTAATTGACATTTAACAAGATAACTACAGCAAATTAATTAGGAATTATCTGCAAAAAATATGAATTAACTTCAAATAATAGTTTAATCAGCTATACTACAATGCTAGTGTCTTCTACCTGCTGTTGAAATGTCTAAATACAGTCTGCCTCTAGTTGAATAGTCATCGCTCATTTTGTCTCCTACAGTTTATCAACTGGAAATAATTACTGAGAAACAGAATGTCCTAGGCACCATGGGGAATGGAACAAGAATAAAACATGGTCCCAATCTTAAAGGATCTAAAAATCTAGTTGTAGAATATTATAGGTCACACAGTGATCCTTCCTCTCTTTCACTTTCCTCTCAAAATCATAGATACTCAGAACTCTGACCCCTTTTTGCCCAAGAAATTTTATGTGACTAGGTATATAGGTATATAAAATAACAAGTAATAATTTTGAAATTGCTATATTTAGTTATGTGACCCCATTTGGGGCTAATACCCACAGTTTAAGAAGCTTCGATCTACTATGTCCTATCTTTGATTTCCATTGCATTCATTCTCATCTTTGATAGTGAAGACAAATTGATAATATTATTCATATATTCAATCTCATCCAACACCACTATGCCTCCCAAATCACTTCCAAATGTAACTTCCCTTATGCTACATTTCTAACTGGCTGTAGGATATCTCTACTCAGTTGCCCCTCTACATCAAATTCAATATATCCAAAACAAGTTCACTTTCTTTTTCATAGAGGCAGCTCAGTGTGGATAGAGGGCTAGATTCAGAGTTAGGAAGACTTGAGTTCAAAACATAAAGTTGATACTTGCTAGCTACATGGTTCTGGGCAGATTACTTAGCCTCTCTGATTCTGTTTCCTATTAATATCTGTCATATTGTCCTTGTAATGATGTTATAATAGTCAAATAAGGTATAATATATAAATAATTTTTAAAAACTGTAAAGCTCTATGTAAGTGTCAGTTATTTTTATTTTCTTCCCAATTGTTTCTTCCCTGTGAAGCCAATTGTGACTTTACAATTTCTGTCTATGGCACATTCTCATGTTCAGGAACTTGGAACCATCTTGAATACTTTTTTTTTTAATTTTAATAAATACTCAAAAATTCCTAACCACTCCCTAATTGCCTAACTTTTAAACTCCTTTGTCTGATATTCAAGGCTTTTTGAACATTTTGAGGTGACTCTCCTTCTTAGACAAAGTCTGATTCTTAGCTAAAATGTGTAATCTGCTTCACTTTGACACCCCATTATAGGGTTTTATGCATAGTAAGCAATTTTTTTTCCCCAAGGCAAAGTGACCAGCTCAGGGTTATGTGGCTGCTAAGTGTTAAGTGGCTGAGGCCAAATTTGAACTCAGATTCTCCTGAGTCCAGGGTCACTGGTCTATCCACTGTGCTACCTAGTTGCCCCTCACAATAGTCCCTTAATCAATAATTTTTGTTTGTTTTATCCCAGTAAATATATCCCATAGAAGTAAGGAAATACAAGGCAAAAAATGCAAATCAAAATTGGAGGTAAAGTTTTGATAATCAAAGGATCACAAAATGTAGCTCTGAAAAGTATATTAGCAGTAATCCAGTCCAATTTTTTTCTGTTAAGACTCTAAAGTCAGGTGGCTTGCCCAAAGTAAAGCCCACACAGCATCACTTGGGTCACACAGCATCATTTGCAGAAAAATGAAAAACTCTGAGTCAGTATGACTTCTCCAGAGGGGATGAACATGGAGAGAAAAGAGCAGAAAATCAAGTTCTGACTCCTGAAGGGCACCTCATTGCTCATAAGACTGACTTCTGCAGTTTTAAATTTATTCAACAAATGATATTTACTGGGTGCAGTCTTAAGGGGAAAAATCATCTCCACAAGAGATGCCTCCCTGCTTTCTAAGAAATAACTCAAATAAATGGGAAGCCTGGAGGGATGGCCTGCCTATTAGGTAAGCAAAACAATATGCATTCTATCCTAACGATGTTGATTGTCACTTGCTATCTGTATCCCTCTTGGCTTTATTTTCTGAACAGACTACAAGCTATTACTGAGAAACATCAGCATTTTCCACTGGGAAGTTACATCCTAAGGCAAGCACCTCTCCTTTCCCTCAGCAAAGTTCTTTAATGATTAAGTGGTACTTCCTTTGCCATGGTTGGTTGCTATTTGACTGGTGTTAATGGTCTACTCAAAGTGGTGTAAAACTCAAAGAAACAGATCCCAGTGGGTTACATATTGACTTGGAAAACCATAAATTAACATTTTATTGTTGTTCTTGCTTAGTTAGTAATATCTGACTCTTTATGATATCATCTAGGGTTTTCTTGCAAATTATGACAATGTTTTGTTTTTTCCTTCTCCAACTTATTTTATAGATGAGGAACAGGGTTAAGTGACTTGCCCAGATCAGTAAATGTCTGAGATTTGAACTTGGGAAGATGAGTCTTATTAACTCCAGGACAGTTACTCTGTCTACTGTGCCACTCAACTGCCCAAATTGCTATTTCCATGGTATATATGTATGTATATATATATATATATATATATATATATATATATATATATATATATATATATATATATATATATATATATATATATATATATTTCTGTGTATATTCACATGTTTATATGCATATTTATATGCATTTGTATTTATATAAAAACACATAAAAAGAAAAAAGGATTAGAAGTTCCACAAATTTTGCCAATTTCAGTTTCCCTGCAGGTTGACTGAGTTTGAAGTTCCATGTTTTTAGTCATGTTTAGGATAAGCCATTGGACCTGCATGCCAGTAGAACCTTAGAAAGCACTCTACTCTCTATCAGTCACATGATCATAAGGTTTCATTTGCTTATCATAATAATGCAGTGAGCAAAGAAAGGGGAGAAAGGAGGAAGACAGGAAGTATTCTCTCTATTTTATAAAATCTAAGAGCCATGGAATTTGTGGCTATCTCAAACTCTCACCATTGCTTTTTCTAAATGTAGACAGGGTAAAGGATAGGCTTCTTAACACCTAATCATACATAATCTCTTCTCATCAGACTACAAGCCTTTCTTATTCTATTTTGACAGAATAGTTCAGTGAATTTATCCATTTTGTACCTTGGGCTCTTCTTCATGGAAAAGAGAAAGAATAACACATGGAGTTATACAAGGAAATCCTTTTTGTTGAATTTCTCTACTTTTTTAAAAGTATGCTCAATCTTAAAGCAATGTAGCTGTTTCTCTTATATGTCCAGATAATGAGGATAGGATGATCTGTTTTCTTTAATGAGAAAGAGGAGAATGTCAGTTTGAGTGAAGGTCTGAGCAGAAGTACAAATGAAACAGTCATAGAACTTTATATACCATTCAGAAATTTCCTAATAACATCCTTAATGGATGGTCATCCAACTTATGATTAAACACTCTTAGTGATAAAAATAAACACCCTGAAAATGTGTGTCATGATAGAAGGAATGGTGCACTTGGACTCAAATATTGACTTGAATATTTATTAGTTGGACGAGCATGGGCAGGTCACTTAATGTCTCCATTTATTCCTCTCTAAAACAGGGATAATAGCACTTGTGTTACATACCTTACCAAAGAAATATTGGCTTGAAAATCTGAGAGCAGACGGGCATTTATGATCAATAAAGCAAGAGTGTCAAAGGGCACGGGGAAATGGGTTAGAGTTGGGGGAAGTTGCATATGATAAAGACGAGGAAGACAACTAGTTGGTATAGTAGATAGAGCACCAGCCCTGAAGTCAGGAGGACCTGAATTCAAATCTGGATTCAGACACTTAACATTTCCTAACTGTGTGACCCTGGGCAAGTTACTTAACCCCAATTGACTCAGAAAAAAAAAATAAGAAAGCTTCAAAAAGAGGCAGTGTAGGCAAGGGGCTTGTTCTAATCCAACAAGGATTGAGCATGAGTTCAATAGGTTATGAGTTTAAATTTAGGAAATTTATCCAACATAATCGCAATAATTTGAACTCCCACTATGATTTTCTCCTAAGAACATGACAATTAAATTCATATATTTCTCTTTGCCTCTCTCAGCTTACACACAGGCACACACACACACACACCTGAAAATATTGAAGCTAGCAAAAGTATTAATCATAGAACATTTATTAAAAATATTAAAGAATAGAAAATGGACCCTTTAGCCATGTAATAATTACATCTCTCCTTCCCTTTCTAGTGACTTCCATTTCAACTTCCCTAGAAGTCACTGAAAATCTATCAAATTTACCATCAGTTAACAAATAATTGCCATGCATTGCTAGCATGTGTTCCAAGGCAAGTAGCTGCTCTCCACTCTTTGGCTTCTCCTTCAAGAGAATCTTTCTGGAATTGCTTGTGTCCTAACCTTCAGAAAGATCTCTTCTCTCTTTGACCAATCAAATCTTGAACTCTTCTCAGCTCCTTGATGACTAGGCAGCAGTTGACTCCCCCCATCAGGGAAATTGTCAAATTTCCCTGAAACTAACATCTCAATTTTTCTGATAATGTGGTTGTCTTCCTTAAATAAGTTCTATGTTTGCTGGGTCCTCCATTCTTTTTGGAAGCTCTTTCTTCCCTTATAAAATATGCATATTCCTTTGAAAGAATTAGAAAGAACTGGAAACATTTCTCTTTTTTTAGTTTCTTTTTTATTAAAGCTTTTTATTTTCAAAATATATAGTTAATTTTCAAAATTCATCCTTGCAAAACCTTGTATTTCAAATTTTTCCCTCCCTCCCCCCACCTCCAAATGGCAAGTAATCCAATATATGCTAAATATGTGCAATTCTTCTATACATATTTCCACAATTATCATAATACAAAAGAAAAATCAGATCAAAAAGGAAAAAATGAGAAAGAAAACAAAATGCAAGCAAACAACAACAAAAAGAGTGAAAACACTATGTTGTAATTCACACTCAGTCCCCACAGTTCTCTCTCTAGATGCAGATGGATCTCTCCATCACAAGACCATTGAAACTGTCTTGAATCATCTTGATGTTGAAAAGAGCCACATCCATCAGAATTGATCATTATATTATCTTCTTGTTGCTGTGTACAATGTTCTCTTAGTTCTCCTCCCTTCACTTAACATCAGTTCAGTTCATGCCAGTCTCTACAGGCCTCTCTGAAATCATATTACTGATCATTTCTTATAGAACAATAATATTCCATAACATTCATATATCATAACTTATTCAGCCATTCCCCAACTGATGGACATCTACTCAATTTCTAGTTCCTTGTCACTACAAAGGGGGCTGCCACAAACATTTTTGCTCACGTGGGTCCTTTTCCCTTTTTAATGATCTTTTGGAGATACAGGCCTAGTGAAGATACTGCTGGATCAAAGGATATGTATGCATCGTTTGATAGCCTTTTGAGCTTAGTTCCACACTGTTCTCCATAATGCCTGGATAAGCTCACAACTCTACCAACAATATATTAATGTCCCAGTTTTAACTGGATAAATTTTTATCATAGATGCCTGCTCCAATTTTCTTAATAGGATCTAGGTTCACTTTCATGTTTACTTGATTTTCATCAGCTGTAGTACATTCTTGCCTCATATTAACCATGTGGTCAACTAATATAACCAACTTTTTTAATGAACTTGAGCTTAGCTAGGACCCTTCATCACATATATGATGACCTTGAGAAATAAAAATAATTCTCTTTTAAGTAGAGCCGTAATATTTATGAAAAGTTGTTCTTACTGCAGCTCTAAGAAGTAAACATTAAAATACTTATCTGTCTTTTAGACACAAGAAAACTTCACTGTAGGGTAAAGTAACTTCCTCCTGATCACATGGCTTATTAATGGAAAAAGAATAAAGCCAGGTCTTCTAATTTCAAGCGAAATGATCTTTTAATACTATGATAAATATTGCTGACCAGAAATCTCATTAAAAGAAACAAAATATAATTAATTAGATATACTATTTATTCAGACAATCATTCCACTGACAAGTCAGTCTTTACTTATTAATCATGATGCATATATCATTTGTGTTCTTTTGTGATTCACATTAATTTGATACTCAAGGAAAGGGCTTATGCTAGAAGCCATGGGAAAGTAAAGCTTATGGTGATCATTTTGATAATCAGTTCATTAAGTGATTAAGATAACAACTATTTGATGTCATTGAATCTATAGTTACCACAGAATTTCAAAATTGGAAGGGAACCTAGAAGCCAGCCAACCCAAAATTGTCTCAACAAAAATCTTCTCTACTTTCCCCAAAATAGCCATTCAGCCTCTTCTAGAAGACCTCAAGGGTGGGCTTCCTGTTTCTCATTCTGCTCTTGAATAGTTTTCATTATTAAGAAATATAAATAAGAGTGGAAAACAAAAAATTAAAAAAAAAACAGTGAGACAGACTAAACCCATTCATTACGAAAAATTTTAAAACTCCAATAAAACACCACAAGAAGATCAAAAAATCTCAGTAATCATCATAGCTAATAAATATTTTAGCTCCTTGCCAAGCAAACATTTTAATTAAAAGAAAATCCGGTTTAGAATAAAAGCTCATTTCCAAAATTTTATGGTGGAGAATGGTAGATGATGATGATTAAGGAAAACCTGTTTCTGTGAAAAGGTTGGTAATATGGAACCAGATTAAGTCATATCATTTCAAGAGAATTAAAGATGAAACTGAAAATAAAGTAGCAAATTGAGAGAAAGGGAAATGGAACTGATTCATTAGCATTTCCATAATTATTTTTATCATCAATAGCAAATACATCAACATTCTAATAGCTCAATTCCTGATAAGCTATATAAGGAAGTAGAATATCCTTTCAGTAATTCTACAGAGCTATGCTCTGGTACACTATAGAAGGCCACCATCTCCAAGATGACCCAAAAGACAATGGAAATGTGGAATAAAGAAATGGACTGCAAAATATTAAGAATAATGATTGATAGACAAGAAGAGTCATAAAATATCTCATCCAAAAATATATGATTAGAAAATTAGATTATCTGGAAGAGTTGCAGAAGTGAAAGATGACAAATGGAAAGTCCAAATACAAAGTAGTTGTATTCATGTTGTGTTAATTGACCTAAAATGAAGTGTTCTAAAACAACATAGATGAGAGTCACAAAAGATGAGAATCTGTGGATAGATTATCATCTGTAACATAAGACTGAGGTAATTAAAGATCAGTTAAAATATTGAGTTCTTTTTTTCACTTGTCTTGAATTTATCCGTTCTTTTCTTTTCCTCTCACCAAAGAAAGCTCAGTGGATGGACAAATTCTGTTCTCAAAATAATTTAAGTAGTTACAGAGTCTGGAAAGCTGTGAAGAGAATGAAGGCAAAGGGAAAACTATGTGATTTTATAGGAACAAGAAGCCAAAAACATGAGAATAGTTTAATAATTAAATTGTGACTAAAATAAAGTAAAGTAGATGCCCCTTTTCCTTTATTCTTTCCTAGAGTACATCTAAATACACCTCTACTTTAGAAGGAACTCCTTTGAACTGGACTGCTTTCTGAGGAAAATCAACAGCTTTCCCACTTCTCCTTAGACACAGTTTTTGCAAATTCATCCATATCCCCATAACGTTTCTCTCAGAGAACTGAGAGTAGTAATGATAGTTCAAAAAAGCTACTAGAACATTTTTGCTTCCTTATCACCAGTGCTTTTTTGTCTTTATAATCAAGATAGTTTAGAATTCTAGTGGTTCAAAGAAAATGCTTAATAAATCATCTATCATCTATTTATCTGTTTGTCTATATATTTATCATCTATATCTATCTGTCTCTATATATCTACCTCTCTATCATTTATCTTGTTAGCTGTCTATGTCTCTCTATCTGATTGATCTCTTTATAATATCAACTCATTGAATGCTTATATCTTCTTATGAGGAAGCTAGTTTAAGGATTATCTTCCTTTGTGTTTGAACATGTGGAAACTGAGTCTCAGAGAAGCCAAGTAATTTGTCATCAAAGAGTTATCAAGAAGAAAGATAAGATTTCAGGACCCTGACCTTTCAAATCCAAAACCAAGGCTCTCTCCCCAAACAGCTGTATTTTCTCCTACATGGGGTTTTCAATAAAAACTATGGTCAAAGCACCTTGTGCGCAGTCAGGGGCTTTAACCAAACCCAAACAGTGGAAATGATTCAAGTTTATCTCAGCTGGTAGCTGGCTTCTTCTCTGCTTGCCTCCCAAACTCCACAGAGCAATGTTTCAGACAACACAGTTAGACTGGCTACTTCCATCCTTTCTAACGCCTAAGTGAAGTTCAACAGAAAGCAATTAACAGATGTCTTCTCAGCAGTGAGAGTCAGAGTTCTGTTAGAGAAATGAGTGTAGACATATCTTAGCATATCACAGGGTGGCCCTCATTTACTCCCCATTACCCAACTAAAAATAGCCCTTTCTTTTCCTTGGCTTTCTGTCTTTATTAGCATCAGTCCCAACAAGATTGCTCCTTTTCCCTTCAAACTGCCATCTCCAAACAAGAGGCAACGGAAGTTGTTTTGTTTTTTTTTCCCCTCTGCTTCAATGGTGACTCCTACGTATCTCCAACATGCCCTTGCTTCTGAGCTCCCCCCAGATATTCCATTCCATTAACCCCAAGGCCCATAAGAGGGACCCTCTCTACCCAAAAGGAGGAAACACAACATCATCATCCCTTAGAGACCACTAGAAGCAAAGGGCTGTATGGTCTTCTAGCAAGATTTCATTTAGTGACAATAAATGAGCACGTTTCTAAGCATCCGAAATGATTAATTTCTTGCCAAGGCTGTCAGTGAACTGTCACAGCCTGACAATCTTGTCATAAGTGTCATTCATAATGCTGCAAGTCTATTCCACATCAATGTCATTACACAATTACATGTGGTTTATAAAGAAGGCAGGTGGGGGTGGGGGTGGGTTGGACTGGGGGGGTGAGAAATGAACAGAAAAACACGTGAGGTATTTAGGCAATTACAGACCTCACTACTCCTGAAAAGCAGCCACTACTGCTAGCAATTAAATCTCTCCTGATTTGTTCATTTAAGCAAATTATCAATTATTTGAAGGTATCAGCCTAGGCAGTTCTCCCCCCACCCACTCTTGACTGAAAGCATTCAGCGAACCCTGTCATCACTCACAGAAACAGAATGGAGGGGAAAGAGCTTGTACTGAGAGGCCTGGGTTTATTATCTACTGGGGACTGGGGGATATTCTGAGGACACTCTTATAGACAAGATCATTGATCTGTTTAAATAAATGTTTTTTTCTTTTAATGAGTAATGTTCTTTATGATTAACAAAACAGAAATAAATAGAACTCGTTATGTCTTTCCTAACCATTTTTTTTCCCTTGATTACTTACTTGGTTTTCAAGTGGTTAGATGACCAGATCCTTGAGTCAAGAAAACCTGAGTTCAAATGTGACCTCAAACATTTACTTCTTGTGTGACCATAGGAAAGTCACTTAACTACTATCTGCCTCCTTTTTCTCAATTGTAAAATGCAGATCATAATAGCACCTACTTCAAAGAGCTATTGTAAAGATCAAATCTGATATTTGTAAAGTACCTACAACAGAGGAAACTTAATAAATGCTTGTTTCCTTAGTCTCTTTTCCTTTCTTCTTCCCTTCCTTCCATCCTTCTCTTTTCCTCCTTCCTTCCTTCCTTCCTTCCTTCCTTCTTTCCTTCCTTCCTTCCTTTCTTCTCTTTTCCTCCTTTCCTCCATTCCTTCCTTCTTTCCTTCCTTCCTTTCTTCCTTCTCTCCTTCCCTCCTTATCCCATCCTCCCTTCCTTCTCTCTTTCCTCCCTCCCTTGTTTCTGTCCTTCTTCCCTTCTTTCTTTCCTCCTTCCTTCCCTCTCTCCTTCCCTCCCTCCCTCCTTGCTTCCTTTCTTTCCTTTTTCATAATTTTGTTTCTTCCCTTTTTTTTTCTTTTTTGCTTCCTTCTTCCTTTCATCCTTCCTTTCTTTTTGTTGCATTAGATCATTTTGTATATTAGATAGTAAGAATCCTGAGGGAAAAAAAATCTTAATTGAACATTGTCTTCTTAATACTTTAAATTTATCAATTGCATCAATTGTGTATACATGTGGTTATGTATGAAACAATCTCTAGAAAAGATGAAAAGTAAGGTAATTGAGAGATTAGAAAGCATAGAGACCTAACATTAATCAACCAAGCCTGGAAGCATGAGGATATTTGAAAGATATTAAATAGAAAAGTGAAAGGATTGGAAGAGTATATAATTAACTTAACTGATAATTAGGAATATCTCAGGATGCTGTTTTTTGTTGTTATTTTTCCCAATTCTGCTTGAGAATTTTGACTACATAGGTGTGACTGAGGATTAACAGTAGGAAGTTATTCCTAGGAATTCTGGACTTGTCTACCCTCTGATAAAGAGACATTGTTTCAAGAAAAAGGAACATTTCTAACCAAAAGAAACATTCCTACAGAGAGACTGCGTCATACTTAAATCCAGGAACTCTAATTCATCTTTGAGTAAGGCTCTGTAGTAGGCAGATACTATAAGCCAAAAATAGACATTTTCTCTAGACATGAAACATGTCACTCAGGAGAACAGTACTATGAGACTTGGGCTGAACAGGCAAAAGTGAACCTGAAATTTTGGGAGGCCCCTGAGTCATACCAAGTGATGAAACTGATAGCCTAAGAGAGACAGCTGCAGTAACATTGAGGCAAGGTCAAATATTACCTGGCATGAATGTGTACAAGCTCTAGCTGAACTGTTTGATTGGAGTTGATTGGAAGACTCTTTTGCTAATTTTATCATTAACACTGTGCAGTATGAAAAAAGAAAAGTCTATTGATTACAAAAACTGATACCACAGCTTAGTGTTGTAGATGCTGAGACTGTCGCAAAAATGGCACTGCAAAAATGAAGCAAGGCTTGGTATATCACCCCTGTGCATCTAATATCATCAGAACTATGCAGATACAGAAACACTATCAACAATGCCCAAGTTGGATAGGTACTCCTGAGTTTCAAGGATCAATAGCATCCATAGAATTCAGTTTCAGCAAGTTCAAGGCTTTATTAAATATGGGTCACAGAAGGAAAAACAGTATTATCAGTGCTGAATTGTAGACAAAGAACCCAAGACCATTATATGAAACATGGATCATTGCACAATCCTATTTTCCTTGGAAAAGTAAAGAAACAGGAATGAAGGTCATGAAAGGCTGACATAAGAACATCCCCCTGGGGTAATCATCAGGATAACATATCCATCCATCTTTTGTTATCATTGTAGATTAAATGGCCATGCTTCTATTAGATGTATGAAAAAAGTAATGACCATGAAGAAGTTAAAATCTTCTGACCTCAGTTTCAGAATAGGGAAAGAAATTATCCAGGGACTATTCCACCTCTTATTAAAAGCCCTTATATTAAAATGAGTAAAAAAATCAGAATGTATACTTCAATGCTGTTCTGAACAGTGGCTCACAAATTATCCTCATTTTCTTATCTTTTTATAACTAATATTTGGATAATATACTGTTAAGGATACATCCAGGTGAGCTTACAATTTCTCAAGGAAGTTGCTGATATCATCATAAAAGGGGACACTGTGATTCTGATATGTCCAAATCCTTTCAGCACTGATTGCAACTAATTCTAAGTTTTTCATAAGTCTAGCAGAATAATGCCAAAAAACAACCTGAGACCCAATACCTGAACATTTTAATCATCCATGCAGACTGTATAGAGGCTTACTAGAGGATAATGGGACTCACAGATTTGAAAGCTGCATAGTACCCCAAACGAAAGGATAGTTTGAGTATGGAACTTAGCAAGAGGACAAGTTTCCTGAAAATTAGAATATATCCAACAGAAGTTAATGATTCTATGGGGCAATAAGAATTTTTTTAAGTCAGAAATTTTTAAAAATAGAAGAAAATATATGGGATCTCATAGTGAAAACAAGTAATCTGAAAAAACAGATTGAGAAGCAAGAACTTTGGAATTTTTGAAATATCTGACCACTATGACCAAAAAAAAAAGAAAGAAAATCTAAATGTTATATTTAGAGAAATTAAGAAAACTGCCCAAATCCCTTAAAAGCAGAGGGTAAAATGGAAATAAAATGAATCTACTTGTCACTTCCTCAAAGAAATTCCCAAAAGATAACTCTTTTTTTTTAATTTTTTATTATATATATATATTTTTATAATATTATCCCTTGTATTCCAAAAGATAACTCTTAAGAATATCATAGCTAAAATCCAGAGCTTCA
Organism: Sminthopsis crassicaudata; assembly: GCF_048593235.1. Classification (NCBI taxonomy): domain Eukaryota; kingdom Metazoa; phylum Chordata; class Mammalia; order Dasyuromorphia; family Dasyuridae; genus Sminthopsis; species Sminthopsis crassicaudata. Next base: position 225,346,860 of record NC_133621.1, read on the forward strand.
GTTTAAAGAAGAAATACTCCATGCAGCCAGAGAAAAATAATTCAAGTACAGAGGAGCCATAATCAGGATCACACAAAATCTAGCAACCACAATTTTAAAGGAGTGGAGAATTCAGAATATGATATTCCAGAAGGCAAAGGATAAATAAGCTTATAGCCAAGAACAATTTAATAAGAAAAAAGTGAGTGTATTACTATGGGAAGGGAGGAAGACCAGACTTTAGACTTGGCCAGTGAAAAATTTTGTTTTGTTTGACTATGCTTGTTTATATAACTAGGTGGCATAGTATACAAAGTGCCAGCCTGGAGTCAAGACTTGAGTTAAAATCCAATCTCAGATTCTTAGTAGTTGTGTGAACCTGGGCAATTCACTTAACCCTGTTGGTCTCAGTTTCCTCATATGTAAAATGAGCCAAAAAACAGATGATAAACCACTCCCTATATCTTTGTCAAGAAACCTCCAAATAGGATCACAAAGAAGTTAACTTGACTGAAAATAACTAAATAACAATAACAAATGCACATTTGTAAGAATTTTATTTTCCTTGCTCAATGGGAAATAGAGACAGAAGGAAGGAGAGAAAGCTGATCTTTGAAAATAAAATAAAATTGGATTAAAAATACAAAATGGCCAATTTTGATTGCATAAAATTTAAAAGCTTTTGCTGAAGTAACACTAATTTGGCTAGAATTAGAAGAGCAGTTAAATAAGAGGAAATCTCTTTGTAGCAAATATCTCTGATAAAGACTAATAACCAAGATATATAGGGAATTAATACAAATATTTAAGAATAAGAGCCACTACCTACCAGTTAAGCAGTCAAAGAATATAAAGAAGCAGTCTATAAATGAAAAAGATGAAAGCTATCAGCAACTATTTGAAAGAATTATCCAAAATCATGAATTATAGAAACAAAAAATAACTTTTGAGATTTCTAACATTCATCAAATTGTCAAAGATGACAATAAATGAAAATGGCAATTACTGGAGAGTTTGCAAAATATCAGTCATATACACTATTAGTAGAGTTGGGAATGGTCCATTTCCATCCTGGAAAATAATTTCAATGAACTATTCTCAAAGGTAACTAACTGTATACACATTAGCCATAATTCCATTATGTATATATTCCAAAAGATGTCAAAGTAAACAGAGCCTTATTTCTACAACAGCAACTTTTTGATATAGCAAAAAATAGGAAACGATGTTGTTGTTACTCACTTAGAGAATAGCTGAACAAATTATGGTATATGAATGCAACAGAAGATATTAAAATGTCTTTAAGATGACACACATGAGTTCAGAGAAACTTGGGAAGCTTTTAAATTGATTCTGAATAAATGAGCAGAACCAAGAGAACAGATTGCATGATGACAACTTTTTTTTAAGAAAATAGCTTCAAAATCTTCAGACCTCTGGTCAATGTAGTGATTCATAATTATAATTTCATTCCCTAATGAGGAAGGATCGTTTTTACCTTCTGATAGTCAATAAGTAAACATATATTTATTAAGTATCTATTATTTAATAGGCAGGATATGAAGAGAAACAAAGACAAAGAACAAAAGTCCTGCCTTCATGGAGCTTACACTCTAATCAAGCTGATTAAGCTCTCTGTGTGTTTGTGTGTGTGTACATAATACTTCCAAAGTAGTTTCAAGTTAACCTTCAAAAAGAAAGCACTAGCTGCAAGTGTTTTCCTGGTGAAAGATTTTCTTCATAGATGATACTTGACTTGGTGGAAAATGTGATTTGGAGGAACCTCAAAGGAGGAAAAATTATTTAAGGGGTGGTAGGAGAGAGAGAGAGCCCAGAAGTGGCAATGAGTATCAAAGAGTAATCAAATTCCATTTTAGTCAATGAGTGGAGGCAGCGGGGGCAAGGTGGAGGTAGAAAATTGGGGTATGATGAAAGGTCAATCAGTGTTGGAAAAAGTAGATGGAAAACGTCATCAGAAGAAATCTAGTTCTGATGCAAGATGACAGTGGACGTGAGGAAGGATAAGATTTAAGATGAAATATGGCTTGTTATCCACAAAACACACATTACAAAGAGCACAAAAGAAGCTGTAGAATGAGAAGTTATAGGGATTGGGTTAAGAGGAATGATTTAAGGGAAAATTCAAATCCAGGTTTTCTTTTCCTAAATCTGCCTAAAGTCCTACCAAGTCCACAGTGAGAAGCAAGACTGTTTGACAGAGCAAGATCTCCTGTATTTAAAAACTGAAGATCTACCTTCTCTCCTCTGATCTCTGATATCTACTGACAAGATTGTGATTAAATCACTTTTCTGTCCTAGACATTGGTTACCTCAACTATAAAATGAAGATAATGAGCTTGATGTTATCTACATTTTCTTCCAACTCTAAATTCAGAGATGTTATGAAAGAGTGATTGTGAAAAAACTGTTCATGGAACTGACTGATTTTTCTGATGGGATTGAGGAGCTGTTTTGACATCCTGTAGTTTCAGGGACAATTCTACTTTTTCTGCCCATTCACTGACAAAAGATAAATACATACTGATTTCAAAGACCGATTAAAGAAAAACAAATACATCTGTTGTCTTGCAAGCAGAATGGGAAAGTGGGGAGGAGAGGAGCCAGAGAGAAAAATGTGATACAAAACAGAATAGCAAATAACTGGAGATTCATACCCAACTGTGCCATGTTCTGAGTCAGGTCCTCATGAGTCCCCCCACTCCAGCAGCTGAAGTCTGGGCCCAGGTGTTTCTGGAAAATTGAAGTGATTCTGTGATGCCATTTGAGCTAATGCTAAGGGGAAAAAAATCTAAATTACATTTTAAAGGGAATCTACCTCTTTATCTTTTAACCTTAGGCCTTCCCCAGCCATGCAGAAAAATCAATCTTGGCTAATTCACTGACCAAGAAAAAGTGAAAAGTTAGACTGAAAAGCCTGCATTTAACAGTTGCTTGATGTTTAAAGAGTATCTGAGGGAGGGGGCTAGGTCAAAGTACCCCCCCCCAAGTGAGGTCAGCACCCTAGCAGTTGCTTGGGTTCTTAGGGTGGAACTTAGTGGGTTTCATTGCACATCACTGGTTTGCTAGAATATACAGTATTTGGGGTGATAGCAACACTTTGCACAAGGAGCTTTGCTGAGGACCTATTACCTTGAAATCTTCATGCTGGGATTTAGTAGAGGCAGATTGCTCTGTTGTTGAGGGGATATAGTTAGTTATATGGCTAAGGCAGAGAGATTAGTTTCACTAATCTGGATTATGTGATAACACAGTAGGAAAGGCTTCAAGGTTTGGTCTTGACTGAAAAAAAAAAAAAAACTGTGACAGCTCAGGCAAGAATATGGGAAGAGGAATGTGAGCCACTACCTCTCTGATACCCCTTTCTTAAGAATCCATTTCTCTAATGTCCCAGAAAAGGTCAGAGGCTGGCTTGCTAGAATCCTTGGCTGGTTTTTCTCTGCTGTTTGCTACTACTTCTCCTTCTGCCAAATAGTCCATATCTATATATCTAAGCTTCTTTTTTTCCCCTTCTCTTTATCCTATATTCCCTTAAAAAGAACAGTTTGTTCCAGTGTGGAAAGAGTGTCAAAATTTACAAGGAGAGTTTGACTTATCAGAGAGAGTAACTTCTGAGTCAGAGAGATCTGGGTTCAAATACAGTCTACTGCCATACACTGGTTGAATAACTGGGAAAATGTCTTATCTTCTCATTGTCTGGGACAACTCTCTAGAATTTTACATCATAGGGACTGCCCATTTCACTGGTAATGGTAGTATTTCTTCATTGGAAATTCTTTATGACCATTGTGGGGAAAGTAGAAAGACTACGGACATGGAACCAGTAGATGTGGGTCTCCACATCTGACTCTATTTATCCAGCATGAGTCCTGGGATAAGGACTAAACCATTCTGGTAACCTCATTTTAGGAAACACACTGATAAGCTGGAACATAGTCAGAATGATGAGGAAATATAGACTCTCAGAATCATCTGAAGAAACACAAAATATATTGCTTAGAAATGAGAACACCCAGGGACATGATAGCTGTCTTCATATATTTGAAGAGCTATATTGTAGAAAAAGGAATAAGACTTGTTTTGCTTGGCCCAGAGGGTAGAAATAGAAATAATTTATAAAAGTTGCAATGGGGTAGATTTAAGACAAATTTAAGGGGAAATCCCCAGTAAGTAGAATTATCCAAAAATCTAATAGACTGCCTCAGGAGACAATGGGTTCTTCTTTACAGCAGTCTTCTTTACATTTTCTGAGAATGTAGTAGATAGAAATATATGTTGAGAAATTAGTTATCTGACAAGGGGATTCAGGGCAGTTCCAACAGTTTTGTGATGGAAAGAGCTATCTGTACCCAGAGAGAAGAATGTGGCAATTGAGTGTGCATCACAACATAGCATTTTCATTTTTTTTATTGTTGTTATTTGCTTGAATTTTGTTTTCTTTCTCATTTGTTTCCTTTTTGATCTGATTTTTTCTTGTGCAGCATGATAACTGTAGAAATATACATAAAAGAATTGCACATATTTAACATATATTAGATTATTTATCATCTAGGGGCAGGGACAGGGGAAGAGAGGGAAAAAATTGGAACACAAGGTTTTGCAAGGGTGAATATTGAAAGCTATCTATGCATGTTTTGAGAATAAAAACTTGATAAAAAAAAAGAGAGAAGGAAATTAGTTATCATCTAGTCTTTTACCTAGATGACCTCAAAGGTCTCTTCATCTCTGGGATTCTATGATTTATTGAACTTCAGTTTCCTTGTCTTTCTGAGGAAAGCACTTTATAATCTTTAAAGTGTCATATAAATAAGTTATTACTATTTCAGGTTAATCCTGTTCCTACTTTCATGACATCTATAACATCATCCAAATCACTGATAAAGATGTCTACAAGAACATAGTCAAGGACAAATCATTTAGGTTGCTTAATAGTAATGACCTTTCAGCTTATAGCTTGTCTATAAGGCTATCATGGTTGACATCGAGAAAAATAAATTATAAAATCTAGCTGAATTTTTACTAGACATTCTTCTGATCTATCCTTGCTAAAGTGATGCCATTATTGAACAAGACCCCAAGGAAATACATTCCTTCCTTGGGTGTCAGCATAATACAGGAGAAAAAGTACTGAACCTACAATCAAAAAACTCAGGTTCAGATCTCAATTTTGTTGCTTCCTACCTATACGATCACTTGGCAAGTCATCAACTTCCTTGGCTTCATTTTTGCTTCTCTGTGTTAGATGGTCTCTGAGGTCTCTTCACGATATTGAAATATTTTCTTATGTGATCAAAGATATAAATTAAGTTTTAATAATAAAAAGCAAAGTCGGTACCTAATGATTGTGAAATGAATGAGCAAGTTGAGATTCATAAATATAATGGAATATTATTACATTATAAGAAATTACAAATATGAGAAATTCAGGAGAATATAGAAAGATTTCTATAAACCAATATAGAACAAAGTATACAGAATGAGGAGAACAATTTACAGTAATTGCAACAAGAATTAATGCAGCATTAAAATGCAGTCTAACACATTAATTGCAATGACCACTCCTGAGAGAATAAAGATGAAAATCTGAGAAATGAAATAGCACTTTTTTAGAAATCAAGATGTTTGTCAATCTTGATTCTGGGGACACCTCTTAGACATTCAGACAATTTAATATTTTTCTTATTTGGGCATGATCATAATTTATTAACCAAGATTGTAAAGTACTTGAACATATGACTGTGTCTTATATTTCAATCATGTTCTCCATAGTTTTAGAATTGAATATATACCTATCAAACACATTTATTGTTGACTTGACAGATTAAGTATTATTCTATGTGGAATTTGCCCATTCACTCTGGCCTTGAGAATAAATTGTATTCTGGATGGAGGGAAGTTGACATGAGAAAATGGTGGTAGTAATTAAGGAGAGTGATTAGCACAGGGCCTGGCATATAGTTGGTACTTATTAAATGTTTATTGAATTGAATAGAAGGATTAGACATTCACCTCTGTCAAGTAACATGGAGTTTGATACAACTGCAACAGCAATTACTCATTCCACCTTATATGTTCTATGTTCCATTATGCTAATTTCTGCTCCTGAACATGCCCCATACATACATCCTCATTTTCTCCTTTATTCATGTTACTCTTTTCATGCAGAATGTCACCACCACCTATTAACATCCTACCTATCCATAAAGGTCCAGAAAAATGTCAGAAGCTATTAGAAGTCTTCCTTGATTCCTACCCCTCACAGCTACTGTAATTTGTATTATATTTATCTATTTACACAGATTTAGAAATCATTTGAATACTAAATTTTACTCTGAGGGCCAGAAAAATCTCATTACTTGCTTAAGATAACACAGGTAATAAATGTCAGAATTAGAGTTTGAGTTCCGGTCTTTTTGACTCCAAATCTAGTGCTTAAAAAACAACCATGTTATAAATTTCATGAGAAAAGGGGAAGTAGGTTAACATTCTGTCTTACTTAACATTATACTTCCCTTAATGCCTGGAATGCAATATAATTTTATATATCAAGTAGTGATGCCAGAACCTTGCACAATCTTATTGAACACAAAAAGATTTTCATATCATTGACATGGGTACTTATGAGACTCTTATTCACTATGGACAAGTGTCAAAGTATCTATGGTTCTCACAAAGTAGTCACTGCTTCTCTTGAGTAGCTAGACCATGGTTACCACAGTTTTAACTTATCAGAATTAACTCTGAACCTCTAATCTATTAGAAGCACCAGAATCATGACCTTAATATATTTACCTGAGCCTCAGTCACATGACCTTGACATAAGGAAATCATTCCTTATGAAAAAAACAAAATGTGATTGATTGTATATAGTAGTTTGTTTTACACATGGAATTAATAAAAGCAATAAGCAATAAATGATGAAACATAAACCAAATAACTTTATACCAAAACTGCTCCAAAGCTCAGGCAACCCCCAAATAATTAATGGACCCTAGAATTCTAAGAATGAACAGTTCAATTTGTTCAGCCCCCCCAAAAATACTCTTATAAATGGGTAATGGATAACAGACAATATAATACTATTTGAAACTAATTTCAACTTCTACATTGAATAGGGCCAGCCTTTACATGGGGACTTAGGAACTTGGGATCCAGGCTCTCTCATAACTCACCAAAATGGGGGGGGGGGATGGGATCCAATAAAAAATGAAACTCTTATACAATTAGATGCAATAGGAATGAGAATACCTATTCCCCAAGGCTGATATGAGACTATAATAAGAAAATATTTATTAAAGACTTAAACCTTTGAATTGTTACATTAATGCCAATAATTTTTTTCTTTATTCTTGTTATACTAGTGCTTATATATTCAATGTCATTTAATTGAAAGACAAAAGAATGAATAAATTCAATAACCATCCCTGGCAAGGAGAAGCTATTCTGGTATCTCTCTGACCTTGAGACCTTCAGTCTATGCTGCATTTTGCCACTTCTGGTTGCATGTTCCCTCTCTTGATCCCTAACTGAGGCAATGTCTTATTCTTCCACATAATGATGGAAAAACACCCACACATAAAGGTTACTTATATCATTGTCGATGCTTCTATAGGAAAGCTTTCTAAATCCCCTTAATTTAAGTGGCTTCCTTCTGCCATTTCTCCTGCATATGAACTGTTCATATGTAGTTGTTTGCATGTTGTCTCCCTGATTATACAATGGCCTCCTTGAAGGTGGGAACTATTTTTGTCTTTTTTATACATATACAGTATTTAGCTCAGTGCTGGGCATTTCATAAATGTTTATTGATTGAGTAACTAACAATAGTAACAATGTATGTTTGTGTAGTATTCTTTGATTCACAAAGTACTTTGTGCCAACCTGTTTCAATGTTGAACATAGAATCAGAAAACCCAGGATTCAAACACTTTTTTAGATGCTTAAAAATTGTTTGATCCTGGATAACTTAATTTCTTGTAGCCTCAATTTTTTTCACCCATAAAATGGAGATAATAATAGCGTCTACCTCCCTGAGTTGGTGTGTTATATAGATCAAATCAAATAACATATATGCAAATATATTATATAACAATATATATGCAAAGACCTTTACAAATCTTAAAATTCTACGTGAATGTGAGTTGTAATCATCATCATCATTATTGTTGTCCTTCACAGATGAGGAAATTGAAACTCTGAGAGAACAAGTAAATTGCTTCATGGGAATGTATGCAGTAAATAGTGAGCTAGAATTTGAATCATCTGGTCATCCAATTCTAAGTTCTTTTTAATATATCATAGTCTCCTCCTCATATGAAGTGCAAGGAAAAAATGTCATACAGGCTTTAAAATTTTTTTCTTCGTGCCTCCTGTTATATATTGATATTATGAATTCTAAATCTAGCCTTTGGCCATAACCTCAGGTCACAGAATAATGTGAATTAAGAAGCAATTAGTACAATGAAAAAGGACTAGCTTTGGGGAAAAAAAAAAAAGAGCTGGGTTCAAATCTCATCTCTGATGCTAACTTATTGTTTACTGATTGAGCAATTCCTTAAACTCTCTGGACCACAGTGCCTCAGTTCTGCATATCTTCTGAGGTCTCTTCTAGTTCTATGACTTTATGAAATACCATTTATAGATCAGCTCTCTGTATTCTCAATTGGCTGTTGTAATTTTAAGTGTTAAACTTGTGAGCTGATGTACTCAAAGCAAATTCAACCAAAAAGGATTAGAGTGTTTCAGCTCCTTCCGAGTATTTCTTGTTAGTCTGGTTAAAGAGCTCTCAGTGCTTAGCACTTTCTGATCCTCTTAGACACTCTTATATTCTAATTTGTATTATACTTCTTTCTGTACATGCTTTACTTCTCCTAAGTTCTTGGAGGGCAGAGATTCTGTCTTAATGTTTTTTTAAGTACTCTGGCCTAGCATAGTGCTCTTCATGTAGGAGGCTTAGCAATCAATGCCAGTGAATGAATGAATGAATGGAAGAATGAATGAATGAGTTCACTACTATAGTAACTTCTGTCTGGGTTCTGTTTTCACTGTCTCTGTTCTGTCAGGGTATCCCCCAATCTGCTGCTAGGCAAAGCTTATTCCCTGGCCCATCTTGCAGGCTGAGCTTGGTGACTCTCAGCCGAGGCTCTGGGAATGGCTTAACACAAAATACCATTTTGAAATGCACAATACATAATGAATAGCAAACATCCTTTGTAAAAAAGGAGTATTATTAATGCACCAAGATGGCATTTCTGCACAGAATACCAACTGTCACTTCCTCCCCTCCCCCTCCCTTTTGGTCCTTCACATCATTCTGAAAGCATTGCCTAATGCCCACTCCAAAAGATTAAATCTTTCTCCGGGTTAAAAAAAAAAAAAATGTCTACATGCATAACATATCCCAGCCCCATCCCACATCTTTTCCATTCTGGTTCACAGTGAGACATTCTCCCGGTTTAAGGAAAAGAGCATTTGCAAAACAGCTCTTGGGGTTTAATTGGTATTTCTTTCTTTCCGCTGCCGGTGTAATCCCGAAGCAAAAACGACAAAGGAAATGGAGAGCTTTTTGTATTGTTCTTAACTACCCCCATCCAAGGTTACTGAATACGAGTGGAAAAACCCCGGGAGTACCTAGGGAGATGAGGAGAGGTTTTGAAGTAGAACGTGGGATTCTAATGAATTTGCTAGTTGCCTCCCGGAAGGAGAATCTATCTAAATACATTAGAGCCTTCGGAGCAGACGGGGAAGCAGTCCCCTAAACGCGGCACAAGCTTTTGTGAGACGACTTGCTGTTCTCAGTAAGTTGTGAAACGTTGCAAATAGATCTGGGTGGGTTTGAAGCCCTGTGTCCCTACGGGGTGCTAATTATGATTTCCATACTTTGGGAGAGTGTGATATTCCTCCTAGCAATCGGTTGCCTCTCTCTCTCTCTGCAGGGAGTTGAGAACCACAACATATGCACTCCAGCTGTCCTTGGGAAAAGCTTGCTCTGGGTCCCCTTGCACAAAATACTCCCTTTCTTTTCTTCTTTCCTCCCTCTGTATACATTCATTCTTCCATGGCATTTGGCAGGGGGAAGTAAAAGAGATAATGAGGTCAATGGCAGCAGCAACATTTCGTGAGTTAGCTCGCTCCTTCCCAGATGCAGGAAGGAAAAGGATTTCCTTGGAGCTGATTTCTATAGATCTCCGTCCAGAATTGAAATTGTTTCTAAGGTTGGAAACAAACAAAAGATTCCATATGAAAGTCAAGTTAAATCTTCTTCATTGACTTCCGGATTTCCAAAGGCTGAATGACTTCTTCTCTTTGTTCTGGTTTTGATACTCTGGAAGAGAGCAGTCCTGAAGAAGAGAAACTTGAGTCTGGATCTCTGGGCCTTCGTTTCACCATCTGTAAAAGTGAACAGATTAATGATAAACCTCTTGGACTATTCCTGCAGGGGTGTTGTGAAAATAAATGAGAATCTACATTTACTAGATAATTACCAATACCTGGAATAAAGGTAGACTACAGGCATGTATAATTCAAGGTTATAATGGCACTATAATTATTCCATTAACAAAAGGGTTCATCAGGCAAGGAGAGAAGGAAAGAGTTGGCAGTGTGACAACCAAATGTGGGTTCTCCTTTATCAACAAAACACAAACTTGAAAGATTCTATCTAGCTGGGAGGCTTTAAATACAGACCTAGTATTTGTGACTATTGTCTATGAATCACTTTCTTGAATGTCCAAGAAACTCCTTATAGTAATTGGTAGATATTGTATAGTAAGGCACAGAGTGAGTTGCAGCCTTAGAGGAGGTGTCCATGTGGAGGAAATAATGTATCCTTGAAAGATAATGATGATAATAATAATAACTTTCTAGAATGTCTCCAGGCTTACCAAAGCATTTCCTCACAACTTATGACCTCTATCAGGTTTTATTTTTAAGTGCATTTCTATTCAGATATTCATTGAATTATATAAATATTGAGATTGTTTTCAAATCTGAGTGTAGGTAAGAGTTGTGAGTATTTGTACACCTATCCAATAAATAAGGAAAAGAGGCTCTGAGATATTAAATTATTTTCCCAAGATGACCCATTTAATAACTGTCCATTGCTAATTCTCTAACCTGACTTCACTATTATTTTCACGATAGTAGGTTTCCTCAAATTAGTCATATTCAGAGAAAAGGTTTATTTATAGGATCATATATCTAGAACAGCAAATCTTTTGTTAAAAATATTCATTCATTTATCCTTGAGTATTCTTTAAAAATTTTAATTCCAAATTCTCTCCTTCCTTCCTACCCATTGAGAAAGCAAGCAATCTGATACTCTTATTATTCGAATAAAGTATTGGAAAATATTTCCATATTAGTCATGTTGCAAAAGAAAAGTGAGAAAAACAAAGAAAGTGAAAAAATATGCTCCAATCTAAATTCGGATTTCATCAGTTCTCTCTCTGAAGGTGGATAACATTTTTCATCATGACTCCTTCAGAACTGCTTTGGATCACTGCATTAATCAGAGTAGCTAAGTCTTTCACAGTTTATTATAGTTATACTTTATCACTTACTGTGTACAATGTTCTTCTGGTTCTGCTCCCTTCACTTTGCATCAGTTCAAATAGGCCTTCTCATATCTTTTTTTTAAAACCATCCTTCTTTTCCTTTCTTTTCTTTTCTTTTCTATTCTTTTCTTTTCTTTTCCTTTTCTTTTCTTTCCTTCTTTTCTTTCTCTTCCTTCCTTCCTTCCTTCCTTCCTTCCTTCCTTCTTTCCTTCCTTCCACCCTCCCTCCCTCTCTTCCTTCCTCCCTCCTTCCCTCCCTCCCTTTCTTTCCTTCTTTCTTTCACTGAGGCAATTAGGGTTAAGTGACTTGCCCAGGGTCACACAGCTAGGGCGCATTAAGTGTGTGAGACCACATTTGAACTCAGATCCTCCTGATCTCAGAGCTGGTAGCTGTGCCATCTAGCTGCCCCTCCCCTTACCATTTCTTATAGCATATCAGCATTCTAAAACAATCATATACCACAAAATTGTACAGTCATTCCAAAATTAATGGGTATTTTCCTTAATTTCCCATTTTTTAACATCACAGAAAGAATTGGTAGAATAGCGATTCTTAACATTTTTTGCACATATCATTGAATCCTTTAGCAGCTTATTGAAGCCTGTGGACCCCCTTCTCAAGAAAAATAAATTGTTTCATGTATAAAACAAAATAAATAAGATTACAAAGAAAATAAATTACTTTGAAATATAATTAAAAGGGCATTTCTTAGCCTTGAGGTAAAGAACACCTAATTTAGAACTACGAAAGACAATCTAGTATAATTCCTTTATTTTATGGATGAGGAAGTGAGACCCCACAAAATTAAATGGTTTGCCTAAAATCACACAAGTATAACTAAACATCTAAGTTGAGAATTAACTCAGCTCCTTTCAACTTTGAATCAGGGCTCAGTTTTCCACTGTTTCAATATAAAAATAGACTTTTCTAGTGAAATGATATCAAGGAGTAGTTTATTAATTTCAATAAAAAATAATGGTGGTGGTGGTGATAGTGACAAAAGAAATATTTTGATTAAAAAAGCAATAAATAGTAGATAATTATCAAAGAACAAGAATAGGTATTAGGTAGTAAAGATGTCTATAAGTTCAGTTAAATTTATCTTTTAAAGGTTGATGATAAGCTGTTTCCATCTCTAGTAAAAAAAAAAAAAAAGAAAGAAATTAAAGGAATAGGTTTATACTGCAAATTGTGAGAAAGAATTTACATTAAGAACACTGGGATTTTTTCAGAGATCCTCCATTTTAAAAGTTCATAGATATTTACATGGGAACAAGCAGTTACCTCATTACAATTTGTGAAATTCCTATTAGTTATTATCTGATACACAGCTTGGTGAATTAAATTATTAATGAATTAATTATTAATGAATTAAATATTAAATATGGCTGAATGTCTGCAGCCATAAAACTTGCAAGTAACAGAATCAGTACTGGAACTCAAGTTTTCTGATTGCAAGCTTAGTGTTCATTCTCTAGCATTGAGCCTCCCACATCTGGCTAATGTGAGATACGGGTTTGTCTGGAAGCAGAAAGAAATACAATACTTCTAAAAGGCTCTTCTAGTCACAGCATTGGAGAAAATTATATAGTTTCAATACATTAATTTTCCTGCAACTTAATTGTCCCAATTTGTGGTATTAGCTCAGAGATAGTATTCAGCCTCCTTAACCGTATATCTTGGAACAAAGGGGAAAGGGATGCCTTTATTTGCATCACGATGTGGATAGAGAGAAGAGGGAGGTGGCTAATCACTGTAATCTCTCTTAAAATATGCATGGGCAGTTAATTTTTTAACCTAATTTATTTTCCCTTGCACCAATGGCAATAAAGTTTGCAGACAAGTTTAGTGTAACCAAACATGACTGTAAGAAATTAAATCAATTGTCCTAATTAAATTATATAAATTATCTAGGTGGGATTTGATCATGTGAAGATGGAGTTTAAAAGAATTAATTTATTTTAATACTGGGGCCAGTTCTTTTTCTATAAGAGAAGGAATGAAGCCTAGGCCCTTTCCACAAACATTTCCATCATAGAATCAGTGGATCTCAAAGCTGAATGTGACTCTTAAAGCCATCTTGTCTAATTTTCTATGGAAGAAATCCCATCCCAAAATTATTTGAGAGATGACATGTTCAAAGAATATGATTAAGCCTCCAGATCCATTTAAAACTTTTTTAAAATTACAAAACACTATTATATACAAGAAATGATAGATGCTAAAATAAAAAATAACATAGTCCATACTAAACCACAAAGAATTTTGGTTGTATGGTTTGGAGGATGGGGAAGTGCCAGTAAAATGTACACAAATAACTCTGATACAAGGCAACTCTGATAATGGAACAAAAGGTGTGGCAAAATATTCAAAAAATTTCTGAGAGGAAACTATTTCATCTAAGGGAAGCAGGGGGAAAGTACCATTAAGGCTAAACTTCGAAAGTAGCAAATTTCAACAAAGATGAAGAGGGTTGCTAGTTAAAACACAAGGGCAATATTAAATGAATGAATGGAGCCAGAAGTAAGCAAGCCACATCTCGAGACAATTAAGTGCTTCAAATACAGTCCTGTTTGGAAAGTGAAGTTTTTGAAGGAGAATAATATGGAATGACCATAGAAATGTAAACTGGAACCAATATGTATAGTTATGTTTATAAATGCTGGATTAAGGATTTTTTAGATTTTGTATTCTAGACAATGAGAAACTATTAAAACTTATTCACTTAAAGATTTTGCTGATAACAAATAAATAATTCTGATTACAAAAAGAGAAATAACTGAAAAAGATAGATACTTGAAGAACTCAAACTATTGATTGATGAGCCTGATTTGGACTTCTGAGGAAATTTACCATTAAATCATTAAAGTGATAGTTTGTGAACATCCTGAAAGGGAAAAGGTCATTCCCCAAGAGCCACATGAGTTTATCAGGATAAATCATGACAGATTCAACTCTATCTTGAACAGGGTCGCTATACTTGTATTTGATAGGTGGTGATAGATAGATTACCAGGTATGAATTCAGGAAGACTTATCTTCCTGAGTTCTTATCTGGCCTTAGACACTAATTAATTGTGTTATCCTGAGTAAAGGTATTTAATCTTGTTTGCTTCTGTTTCTTCATCTGTGAAATGAACTGGAGAAGGAAATGGTAAACCACTCCAATATCTTTGCCAAAAAAACCTCAGATGGGGTCATGAAGAGCTCAATATGACTGAAACAACTGAACAACAAAACTACTTCTTGAGCAGAGGAGCTCTGTAAACAAAATAGGTATTCATAAGCCATTTGACAAAGTTCTTTACAATATTTTTGTAAATAATATGAATAAATATAGCCTAATGATCCTTTTAAGAGGAACACTAACATATTAATTGTTGTATTATAACTGTAATGATGAATGCTTAAGTGTTATTTCAAAAAATTCTTAAATGGGGTGTTTCAGAAATTTGTTCTTGGCCTTATTCTGTTCAAAGTTTTATCAGTGATCTCTAATAAACTAAAACTACAAAAAACATACTTATCACATTTTCAAATGATATGAAATTAGGAGACATTGTCAATAAAATCTTGATGAATCATATTTCTCAGAGAATTATGACTAAATCTGACTTTTCTTTAAAAAAAAAAAAGAAATTTAATAGGAAATAAAAGCAAAGCCCTGTATTTAGTTCAAAATAGCAGTTTTACAAAAATGAATAGCGAGGAAATTATTAAATAATAATTCTTCTGACAATATCTGGGATCTTTAGTAGACTTCATTTCCAATATGAATCAATAATGTGATGGTATATCCCAAAAGAAGGAAAAAGATAGACCAGCTTACAGACAACTGGTGGCATAATGAATAAAGTACTGGGCCAGGAATCAGGAAGACTTTTGTTCAGACTCTGAAATAATTACCAGCTACACATTCTGGTGATGTCCCTTAAACTCTGTGTGCCTCAGTTCCCTCAACTGTAAAAAATGATGATAATAATAATAATAATAATAATAATAATAGCACCTACATCAAAAGGGTGTCTATGGATAAAATGATATGACATTTGTAAAAAAAAATTATATTGTTTAACCTTAAGGAAGAAGGGAAATAGGAAGGAAAAGGAGAAATTTTTGAAATACAAGCTTTTATGCAAAGGTGAATGTGGAAAATAATCTTGCAGTATTTGGAAAAAAAAAACTAGTATTAAAAATGATACTTATCATAGTGCCTGACACATAGTAAGCATAGACATGATATAGATGTTTATTCCCAGATTATATATAATTGCACATGTATAACCTATAATTGATTGCTTACCATCTCAGGGAAGGAGAAGGGAAGAATTTCAAATTCAAAACTTTAAGTGAAAATGTTTTTTAAAATGTAACTGAAGCACAATAAAATATGTCATGCTTCAAAATAAAAAATGCTTATTCCCTTCCCTATGGCATGATCAGTATAAATTTATTATATATTGTATTCAGCTCTGAATGCCATATTTTAATAAAGATATTGGCAAGGTAAATAAAGCATATTCAAAGTGTGGAGAGGATTAGGATTCCATGATGTTAGATTTATGGAAATGGCAATTGGAGAAGAGAAGTCATAGAAGGCAGGGAGACAATATGTGTTCATGTATTTGAAGGGCTATTCAAAGGAAATGATCAGAGGACAGAACTAGGAGCAGTGGATAACAGTTGCATGAAGGCAATAGGTCTATATAAGGAACACCTACCTAGAAATTGATGTTGTCCAAAAATTAAGTCAGCTGTTTCATTGGGTGATGAATTTCTTACCACTTGAGATTTTCCATCAGAGGCCAGATACCCATCATCAGAGAAGCTATAGAGAAGGGTACTTAAATGATCTCTGAAGTTCTTTTTCATTCTGAAATTCTATGGCTGTGATTCCTGAAGGGCAGAGATTGGGACTTTATAGCCAGACTCAATCTTTGATCTAGAACCACCATATTTTAGAGCTATCAAATGTATACTTGTATACATCTTTGATTACTTGCAATGTTTCCCATAGGTCAGCTTATGCTTTTTCTGCCCAACTAAGATGTACCGCTTAAACACTATTCCACAAAAGATGAGAATGCAACAAACATAAGGAACTCCATAGATTATGTGAAAAAGAGGGTTTTGTTGATGTTGTTCACTCATTAAGTCACGACCCCTTTATGACCCCACGGACCATAGCATGCCAAGTTTTTTCTATCCTTCACTATCTCTCAAAGTCGATCTCTCAAAAGTCTGCTTTCATGACACTGTTTATTCATCTTATCCTTTGTTATACCCTTTTCCCTTCACCTTCAATCTTTTACAACATCAAGATCTTTTCCAAAGAGTACCATCTTTACATTATGTGGCTGAAGTATTTAAGCTTCAGCTTCAGTATTTGATCTTCCAGTGAATAGCCTGAATTAAAATTTTTAAGTATTGATTTGATCTCTTTGCTGTCCAAGGGACTCTCAACAGTCTCTCTAGCATTACAATTCAAAAGTGTCAGTTCTGTGATACTCAGTTTTCTTTCTAATCCAACTTTCACAGCCATACATTGTACTATATAATATAACATTATTATGACAAAATGCAGAGTTGAACAGGTAGTCCATCTTTTGAGGAGGCTTACTGTCACAGTCATCAATGAAAGTTAAAATTTTTGAGATTTTCCCTACAAGAGATTTCTAGGCATAGATGGTACATTAACATTATAGACAGATACATATATATATACAATGTCCCAAAAGATTTGGGTATCTACAATGATGGACAAAATCAGCCACACCCAGAAAAGGAACACAGGGAAATGAGTGTAAACTGTTTGCACTTTTGTTTTTCTTCCCAGGTTATTTTTACCTTCTGAATCCAATTCTCCCTGTGCAACAAGAGAACTGTTTGGTTCTGCACACATATATATTATATCTAGGATATACTATAACATAATTAACATGTATAAGACTGCTTGCCATCTAAGGGAGGGGGTGGAGGGAGGGAAGGGAAAAGTCAGAACAGAAGTGAGTGCAAGTGATAATGTTGTAAAAAAATTACCTAGGCATATGTTCTGTCAATAAAAAGTTATTTAAAAAAAAGAATAATAAAAAAATTTGGATACCTATATACATATACCTATATACAAATATATGTTTGCATATATGTGCAAATGTAATTATTTATATATGTATACGTATGTACATGTGTGTATGTGTTTATATGTAATAATTTATATTTTGGAGTATATTTCGTGTGTGTGTGTGTGTGTGTGTGTGTGTGTGTGTGTGTTTCATACTAAAACTCGATGAGCAAAATTTACAAATAACTACACTTGAAGTGCTGATCCCCAGAATTGCAAGGATGCTCTGGAGTCATCTACTCTGACTTATAGCCAAGAATCCCCCCTTCACCATCTCCAACAAGTAGTCACTCAACTTCAGTCTGAAAACCTCCAGTAAGAAGTTGCCTATCCCATGTACTTTTCTATCACTTTAATTGATAGGAAGGTTTCATTGTATAGAAGGGTGGTGCAATGGCTACAGTGCTGGAGCTGGAGGAGAGGAAGACCTGAAGATCTGAAGTCCAACCTCAGATATTTCTTAATTGGGTGATCTTGAGCAAGTTGTTAATCTAGCTTTGCCTCAGCTTCATATCAACAAATCAGGTAAAGAAGAATGAATTCAGCAATTACTATAAGTCAGATATTTGCTAGGTGCTTAGAAAAAAGAAAGAATGCCGCCAAGACATTTAATTCTAATGGAGGAAGACAATACAAAAAAAGGAATCTGAAAAACTGTGGGTGCCCAGCTGGATTGTCTCCCTCTACATCTCTAGATCCTGGGAGGAACTAGAGAATTAAAGGAAGAAGGCTTGGGGGGGAAAGAGGGAGAAGTGTGATGCTAAGTGTTTTATAACACTTTTATAACACTCTCTGGGAAGAAAACTCTGCAGGACATACTTTTAAGGTTAACATTATTTCCCTCACGTTCTTAGATCTAGATATTCATCAAAATAATAAATCAAGTCCTATTTGTAGCATTTGTTAATATGTGAGGTGTAAATGCTCACACCAAAAATGTAGCAATCCTTCCCATTCAAACTGACTTCAGCATATTTCCAGATGGAGAGTACTTAACAGTATGATAACTCAAAGGACGGAGAGAACTTCTAGGGTTTTTAATGGCATCATAAAGAGTGGAGAATCAGTACAGCTACTATGTCATCTGTAAAATGGGTGTAATAATAGTCTCTACTTCCAGAATTCTTATGAGAATCTGATGAGGTAATATTTGTAAAAGATCTTTATAAACTTTGAAAAGCACTATAGCCATGGCAATGGCAATATTATACAATAATCAATTCTGATGGCTGTGGTACTTTTCAACAATAACACAATTCAGGCTCATTCCAATGATCTTGAGGACTGTGGAATCTGTGTATAGATCACAATAGAGCATTTTCACTTCTTTTGTTATTGTTTGTTTGAATCTTATTTTCTTTCTCATTTATTTTTCTTTTTTAATCTTATTCTTCTTGTGCAGCAAAATAATTGTATAAATACATAAGCATTTTAAAAGCACTATAGTTTAATATGACATTAATATAATAATTTCTAGTCGTATTTGGTAGATTTGCCTTCTGGGGCCAAGTAGATCCCCTTTTATATTACACCTGGAGATACTTGTATAATTTTGCAATCATGTAGCTCCCCCCACAGACACCCACGCCCCAATCTTTTCTTCTAAAGGTTAAAATGTCCTTGTTCCATCAATTTATTTTCTAAAGATATACTCTCTTCCTGTCATTACTCTGGATGTGTTCTTTTAGATATATTCCAGCTCATTCACATCTTTCCTAAAATATGGTATCCAGAATTAGACATAGGACTCCAAATATCATATGGCCAGTACAGTGTATAACAAATGTTATAGACCAATGCTTCTCTTAATGCAATTTATTTTTAAAGGTTTGTAGCTAAAACTCTAATTTTTTTTCATGGAGCCTTTCTCTAGACATGATTTTGGCAACTGATACTCATGAAAATGAGATCTTAACCCAAGCAAAATAATTGCTCTTTGTCCTTATTAAACTTCATTTTAGTCTCTGTGTCCCATTGTTATAACCTATTGAGTTTTGGTGTGACACAGGCCCTTTCATCAATATGTTCGCTGCTTAGTAGAATATCATCTGCAAATTTGACAAGCATATTGGCATTCAAAGCCTTTCATAATCTCAAATCCGTGTACCTTTCCAGTGTTCTTACTTATAAGTCTCTTCATTCTCCTGATACTCTTCAATCCATTGCATGAACTTTCTTTGTAATTCTAACTCAACACACTCCCTCTCTGGATGCTGAACATTTTCAATGATTATACCTCGAATACTCTCCCTCCTCATGTCTTGTTTCCTGACTTCTCTGGCTTCCTTCAATTTCCAGGTAAAATTTTACCTTCTATAAGAATCTTTTCCTAATTCCTCTTAATTCGAGTGTCTTTCCTCCAATATTGTCTTAAATTTATTATATCTATACCTTATTTGTACATAGTCATTTTCTTGTTATCTTCCTCATTAGATTGTGAGTTCATTTGGTATTTTTTTTTTGCCTTTTCTTGTATCACCAGCACTTAGCACAGTGACTAGTAATTAGAAGGCACTTAATAAATGCTTGCTGATTGGTATACTGACAATGCATATGCCTTTATCTAAATCACTGTCAGAAATGTTCAACAGTATGGGTCCAAAGACAAGATCCCTGGGGCACTCTACTAAAGCATTCCTCCCAAGGTATCCTTGACCATTTAAGACTCAAAAAGTGGGTCTGGTCAATCATTCAGATAATTCAAAATCCATATGACTATACTCTCATCTAGCCCAAATATCATATGCAATAGTATCATGAGAACCTATCAAATGCTTCATGAAATGTAAGTATACTTAACAAATGTCTACATCATTCCCCTGATAAGATTCCTAATGTTTAGAACTACCTGAAAAATAGAATTGGCTGTCTTAGGGTATAAAGGTTTTCATTTTTTTTGGAATTCTGAAATTTGTTGGTGTGTTGGAGAGGGGAATCTTATTTAAGATTGTATTGAATGAATGGCCTCTGAAGTCCCTCCCACCCAAGGATTCTAAAATTTTGCATGATAACATGATCTATCTAATTAACCTGTTCAAAAATGAATTAAATGATTAATGTGGCAAAATCTGTTTCCCATGGAATCAGGCTGTTTTATTTTATTTTTTTTAATTTTAATAATTTGGCTTTGAATTTTACCAATCATAGAAGTTGAAATCATTGCATTGTAGTTTATAAACTGTGCCCTCTTTCCTTTTTTAAAAAATCGAGATATTTGCCCATCTATAGTATCACTTCTCCCATTCTTGATGATTTGCCAGGAACAAGATTGAGTGATATGTGCATGATTCCAACTGGCAACTATCCAAACAATAGACTTCTCCATCCCCACTTTGAGGAGATGGAGGGCCAGTGTCAGATAATTCCAAGTTTAATATAAATTTTGATTCTCTGTTTCCCCCACTTCTATTTCCCCCCCCTCTCTCCCTCTTCCTCTTTGTTCCTCTTTCCCTACCTCTCCCCCTCCCTTTCTCCCCCACTCACACACACATACCCCCAAGCCATGATAAAGACTTGCCATAATTGAATAGGTAGAACGTAAGAAGAAAAAGAATAATGAAGGGAAAGGATAGTTGCTTGAGATGAATCAGGAGATGATGATGGATAATGGGGAAGAAGTTGAGCTACATATATTACATTTTGCTTCTGTTTTTTTCCTGTCAAAAATTGATCTTTGAACTAGGAAGGATTGAACCAAAACATGTTACAGGAAGCGAAAACCCCAAAGAAGGAATGAGACGATAGATAGGATGAAAGCTAGTCTTTCTCAGATAGCACAAATTACCATAGTCCTGATTTGTCAGAACCTACTGGCTTTACCTAATTGAGGGCACTTAGATACTGGGAGGAAAAGTTAAATTGATTATATTATAACATGTGGGAAACAAATGATTATTATTATTATTTAGCTGTCATTCTTGAAGTATTTAGGTACAATCAGACCTTAGTTTGTCCTAGAGATAAAATCAGAATTAATATGAAATTGGAAGAAATAATAAAATAGGAAATAATGTGTGCAATTAAAATAACCCTAATCTGATCAAATAAATTCATTGACAATGAAAATGGCAAAAGATGAAATTGCAATAATTTTAAATGGAAATTTGACCAATATAAATTAATTGTATAATGAAGAGACCAAAAGAGTCTAGAAAAATTCTCAGCCAGCAAACACCTGAGCACCTTGTTAAGGAAAAAAATGGCACTTAAAGGCAACACCAGTTCAAATATAAACTTGATTGTGAAATCTTACAAGGAATGATAGCACAAGATTATAAGTAGTACAACCTAAACCAAGATGAGCAAGTTATGATAGCAAGAGATAGTCTACCGGTCAGATGTTTGGAGAAGGGACAAATTTATGGACAAAGAAGAAATGCAAAATGGATAATTTTGATTACATTAAATTAAATGTGTTTGCACAAACAAAACCAATGCAGGCAAGATTAATAGGGAAGCAGAAAGCTGGGGGGAGTGTTTTTTAAGCCAGTGTTTTGATAGAAGCCTCATTTCTAAAATATATAAATAACTGGGTTAAATTTATAAGAATACAAGCAATTTTTCAGTTGACAAATACTCCAAGGATATAAATGGACAATTTTCAGAAAAAAATCAAGCCATTTATAGGTATATGACAAAATACTCTAAATCACTACTGATTAGAGAAATGCAGATTAAAACAACTCTGAGGTTCCACCTCATATCTCTCAGATTGACTAAAATGACAGGAAAAAATAATGATAAATGTTGGAGGGGATATGGGAAAACTGGGACATTAAAGCATTGTTGGTGAGGTTGCGAAATGATCCAACCATGCTAGATAACAATTTGAAGCCATGTCCAAAAGACTGTAAAATTGTTCATACCCTTTGATCCAACAGTGTCACTAATGAATCTGTATCTCAAAGAAATCGTAAAACAGGGGAATAGACCTACATATTCAAAAATATTTGTAGCAGCTCTTTTTTTTTTTTTTAGTGACAATGGAATGGAAATTGAGTGGATGCCCTTCAGTTGGGAAATGACTGAATAAGTTTTGGTATAAAAATGTCATGGAATATTATGATTGCATAAGAAATTATGAGCAGGCTGATTTCAGAAAACCTGGAAAGACTTACATGAACTAATGCTGAATGAAGTGAGCAGAACCAGGAAAACATTGTACACAATAACAGCAAGATTATGTGATGATCAATTGTGATGGACTTAGCTCGTCTCACAATGGGGAGATTCACAACAATTCCAATAGATTTAGCATGGAGAAAATGCCATCTGCATCCAAAGAGAAAACCACAGAGATTGATTGTAGATCAACACGTAGCATTTTCACATTTTTTTTGTTTGCTTGCTCTTTCTTTCTTGTCTGATTTTTCTTGCATGAAAGAAAATTCTTGCATTTTTATATGGAATATGTTTAAAAATAAAATTTAAAAAGTAAAAAAATATATAAGTTGTATTGTCTCATGGAACAGTGAAATGCAGTGGAGAAAAATATTTTTCTTTACCATCAAGGATAGTGGAGCCACCAATCTGTATCCAAATATTTTAACCCCAAATATGCTACCAAAATATATGGACATGGCATTGAAGAAAACAATGATGGAAAAAAATAGTTGGACTAGATAATTAACATACATGCTGGAGATTGTTAAGGGCTAGAACTGAACAGATGCACTTAACTGAGATAACCTAGCACTTAAGGCTAATTACCAATTGGACAATTCTCTATTAACATGCTTAGAGGATGACCCTACTTAACTTTGTGCTGGCTTGATCTGTGGGTGTGGACAAAATAGGGGAAAGGACAGATCAGAGGGTGGAGTAGGAGAGGCAGGATCATT
Source organism: Sminthopsis crassicaudata (assembly GCF_048593235.1). NCBI lineage: Eukaryota > Metazoa > Chordata > Mammalia > Dasyuromorphia > Dasyuridae > Sminthopsis > Sminthopsis crassicaudata. Next base: position 225,370,372 of record NC_133621.1, read on the forward strand.
CTTTGGAGGTGGAGAGTGAGGAAGGAGGTGTGTAGATTCCTAGATCTAATTCCCTGATGGTGACCCCAAAAGACCAAGAATAAAGACTTTTGTTTATCCTGACTCCAGTTGGTTCTAAGATATCTATGGTACTAATGTGGGCACAACAGGAGATGACACAATTTTTACCATTTTTTTTTATTATATATATATATATATTTTATAATATTATCCCTTGTATTCATTTTTCCAATTTACCCCCCCTCCCTCTATTCCCTCCCCCCGACGACAGGCAATACCATACATTTTACATGTGTTACAATATAGTCTAGGTACAATACATGTGTGCGAATATCATTTTCTTGTTGCACAATAAACATTAGAATCCGAAGGTACATGCAACCTGGGCAGACAGATATTAGTGCTAACAATTTTCATTCCCCTCCCAGTGTTTCTTCTCTGGGTGCAGCTACCTCTGTCCATCATTGATCAACTGGAAGTGAGTTGGATCTTCTTTATGTTGAAGATTTCCACTTCCATCAGAATACATCCTCATACAGTATTGTTGTTGAAGTGTACAGTGATCTTCTGGTTCTGCTCATTTCACTCAGCATCAGTTGATTTAAGTCTCTCCAGGCCTCTCTATATTCCTCCTGCTGGTCATTTCTTACCGAGCAATAATATTCCATAACCTTCATATACCACAATTTACCCAACCATTCTCCAACTGATGGACATCCATTCATCCTCCAGTTTCTAGCTACAACAAAAAGAGCTGCCACAAACATTTTGGCACATATATGTCTCTTTCCGCTCTTTAGTATTTCTTTGGGATATAATCCCAGTAGTAGCGCTGCTGGGTCAAAGGGTATGCACAGTTTGATAACTTTTTGGGCATAATTCCAGATTGCTCTCCAGAATGGCTGGATTCTTTCACAACTCCATCAGCAATGTATTAGTGTCCCAGTTTCCCCACATCCCCTCCAACATTTATCATTATTTGTTCCTGTCATCTTAGCCAATCTGACAGGTGTGTAGTGGTATCTCAGAGTGGTCTTAATTTGCATTTCTCTGATCAGTAGTGATTTGGAACACTCTTTCATGAGAGTGGATATAGTTTCAATTTCTTCCTCTGAGAATTGTCTGTTCATATCCTTTGACCATTTATCAATTGGAGAATGGTTCGATTTCTTATAAATTAGGGTCAGTTCTCTATATATTTTGGAAATGAGACCTTTGTCAGAACCTTTGTTTTTAAAAATATTTTCCCAATTTGTTACTTCCCTTCTAATCTTGTTTGCATTAGTATTACAATTTTTACCATTTTGAAAACACTAAGGGACTGGTTCTTGAAATATCTGAAAGAGAAGTGACAAGATGGGTTTCATTAGCTACCAGTCCTTATGTCCTCTTTCCCTGTGTAAAGAAATCATTATGAGAAAAATACTTATATTCATTGAGATATTCTATGAATCAAGAAATGGAATATTTGCAGGTGAATATCTGCTGTGAGCCAAGCATATTCCTTAACAGAGGCTCTATTTTATATGATTAAAAACCAATGCTATTCTCCCTCTTTTTTTTCTCCACCAAAAAGATTTATTATGCAAGTGCTACACTCAGCCTCAAACAATCATTCAAGAATGTCAAGAGGGTCCATGGCACATAACTAAGTGAATTGATTTCAGGGAGATAGACCTTGCATTAAAAGATGGAGTGTCCCATGTCAAGAAGCTTTCAAATAGTGATGAGCCCTTTATCATCTGGTAGAAATAAGAGTTGAGGATCAGATGAGAGATTTGGTATTGTCCTTGATGGGGGAAATAGGGGGCATTTCCAATGGCTCCAGCTGGGTCTGACTAAGGGTCTGATATTCTATATCCCTATCCTATGGTCAGTATAGGTTTTTTGGACTTTGGCCTCCTATAATCTCTTATGCTTCAGACTATACATTTGTTTCTTCCTCCATTTGGCTCTCATGGAGTAGTGAAAATATGTGAGGTGAAGAATGCTAAGATTAAGAAAAAAGGATGTTATTTTTCAATCTAGTTGAATTATTTACTGATAGCCAGCAGATTCTTATGCCCATTTAACCCCTATCAGGTCTGTGAGTTATTCAACAACTGTTCAACAATGGCAGGATTGCCTGATTGAAACAAAATGAGGCAGAATGCAAGGAACATTGGATTAAAATCAGGAGAGGGTAGAGTTCAACTCTCATCACATTATAGTTTAGTGACTTTGGGTAAATAACTTCATCTTCATTATCCCTAATTTCTTCATTTGCAAAATGAGGTAAATAATGCACACACTGCCTCTACCTATGTCACAAAATTATTGTGAAGATACAAAAGATTATCTATGTAAAATACTTTTTAAACCAGAAAAGCCTATGTAAATTTTTTACTATTTCACTGTAAATCCTGAATTAGAAATGGAATGTATTCACTTACTTTTCTACTGCCCACCACCCCTTCTTTTCATCCCAATTTTAATAACAATTCCATTAATAAAATTTGTTATAAAATTATCCTAAAATTCTTTTGATAATTTGTTAAAGCAATCAAGGGACTGTGATAGTCTTCAAGGGCATGTCCCCAATAGGCAGGTTGCCCAGTTAAACAAGAGGTTAGAAAGACCAGGAAGGCTCCCTTGCTAATTTCAACATGTCAATTACAAAATTGTGGCCAACAATAGTTTCATTAAGACTATAGAGCTTGAAATGTCAGTAATTTGATGGACAATTTTTTCTGGGACATTTAATGAGCCACCAAATTATCTGATGGGTCCATCAATCAATTGAATTTACAGTAAGACATTCTTCTCTTGCAAGAAAACAATCTATACACATCCCCAATTCTTTTCCCCAAGATTCTGTTCCTTCTGAAATGTGATTTTTTCTGGTCCTCTTCTCTACTATATCTGATGTGAGCAGGCACATTCCTTACCAAGTTTCTATTTTATCCAATTATAAATTGGTGATGTATCCAGTACAGCTATCAAATTCCCAGAAAATCAAGGGAGAAAAAAATATTCTAATGTACTATTTTCTTACTCCTGCCTTAGAGTAGGGACAGAAATATGTCTACTTATCAGCTAAAATAAATATCCTCCAAGAAACAAGATCAAAACATAATTGGGAAATGTTTAACAAAATAAACAAAATGTAATCTAACATAACTAATGTTAATGTTTGGTTTTCTGAGTTAATATGAGACCAGCAGGAATCTATTTCTATAGATCATCAGCTGAAAACACTTCATGAAATGGCCTAGGATGCTAGCAGGATAGCCTACTTTAAGTGCAATGGTCTTCAGTAGTAACTGTAGTCGTATTGGTTAGTTAAAAACAACATAATCAATTACAGCAAGTAGGCAGGAAATAAGAGGAAGCAGATTTTATGTCAAGATTAAGTAAAATGTGAAGCAAAATTAGGATAGTGGAGAAGAGGCAGAAAATCACCTGGATTCTCAGATCCCAACCTGAGATTACCCAAATAACTTTAAAATATTTCCTCAAATTGAATTTTTGAGTAGCAGGACCAATAAAAGGTCAAGGTAAAACAATTTTCCAGTCCAACATAAGTTAGAATGTTGGCAAAAGAGGTCTTTTACACTGGGATGGTGTTCAGCCTCAGAGCATGACCAAGGCTGCATCCTGTAATGCCAGACATTTGAAATGGCTGTATTAGCATCAGTGACCAGTTTGAAATCTTTCAGTCCACAGAGACTAAGGAATTAGGACAATTGGTCAAATGGAAATTATAGGGGACCCTTTGCTAGCTTACCTATTGCATTGTCTATGTGCAGTTTTGAATTGCAATCAGGATAAAGAGGAACACTAGCACTTGCAGCCACAGAGATTAGGGTCCTCACGCATTGTTCTTGTATAAAAAAAATACTTGTGATTGCTCAAGTGGGAGGAGGGTACCTAGTCTCAGTTTTCAGGAAGAAATGAGCACTAGCACTTGCAGCTATAGGAGAGCAAAAGACCTGAACATAATTACAGGGCCAACAGAATTGTAGTACTTATGAATACAGGGTAGTGCCTCCCTGGATAAAGACCAGAATAGAGGCCAGGAGAACAGTGACAACACTTCTCCTTAGATTATAACATCTTAGAAAACTAATAAAACCCCAGAACTAATTCTGAAAACAGCAACACAAAAAACCTAAAGTTTAAGACAATGTTCCTTCTACCCCAGGAGCAGAGTCCAACTTTAATATAAAGTTAAAAGTCAAAAAATAGGCTGGAAAATGAGCAAACAACAGAAAAATAATCTGATCATAAAAAGTTATTATGTGACAGAGAAGATCAAGAAACAAATTCAGAAAACAATGTCTGAAAGAGAAGTGATAAGATGGGTTTCATTAGCTACCAGTCCTCAAGACTCAAAGAAAAATATATTAATTGAATGAAAGTCCAGCAAGAATTCCTGTAAGAGCTAAAGAAAAAATAAATAAATATGAAAGGTAGAGAAAAAATTGGAAAAATGAGAGGGACAAAAAAAAAAATATGAAAAGTTGTTATGGGCCAGAACTTGAAACAAGATGCTAAGTGATTATGTACTTAGTACTTATTAGATTTCACACCTTTAGAGAGCATATATAAGGAGGAGTTCACAAGCCCACTAAAGGACAAGCCTACTCTTGGACTTCCGGGAGATTCACAAGTCAGAAGCCTACAATTCCACTCTTGAAGGCAGAGAAGATTTATTCCAATTTCCACCTTTGTGTTGGCTGAGGACTTCAGGAGATTCAGAGCCAAGATTCACAAGTAGAGGAGATTCACAAGTCGGGCAGAAATATAGCAAGAAGCTTTCAGGGCTAGAGTCACAAGCCCACAGAAGCCCACAAGCCCACTCTCGGGGAGAAGGAGTCAAATTTCGATCCAACTTCCATCTTTGTGTTGGCTGTAGACATTGGGAGGACAAGAGGCTGAAGCTGACAGAAACAAAGGACTAGCTACAAGAGCTTTTCCTCTATCTTTCTAGTCCCTTCTCCCTGGATTTACCTTCCTTATAATTAATCATCCTCTCTTTCACAGAAATAGGTTGTACCTTTTTTCCTACACATACATATGAGGCTGAGCAACTTCAACCCTCGTGGATTTAGGGGGATAGTGACCAAGTAGGTCTCTGCTCAAAGAAGATTCCATGAGCAGAAAAATAAATGTAGCTGTTTCTAATTTCCTTTGAAAAAAGAATACTCTTCCTAACCCTAGCTACTGGGCTACTAAGTGTTCTTCAACTTTTCTCTAGATATATTGCCTTTTTTTCTCATAGTAATATTAGATCATGATTTTCTCCTCTTGTAGGGTATGAACATTTGAGCCAGTCTTTGTTGTGAGGGAACTAAGTAAAAGATAGAACAGCTTGATCCTGAAACACAAGTCTGTGCAATTTATTTTTTTTCCACACCAGCTATACCTGTCATGAGATACATTTGAAGTATTTTAAATGAATGAATATTTCAAGTCATCATTATTATTCCATAAGACTTTTTATTTTGTTTAGTGTTTTAGTTCCTATTATCTTGCTGATTCATTATTAATTACTACAGATCGGGAAGTATATATCTTTCTTTGGGTGCTATTCAAGGAGGAACTTATTCTGAAAACAATTATTATTCAATCTTGGTGAACACATGATGAGTTCTGGCCATATTCCACCAACCATATAATGTTAGATCAGTTGCCTAATGAAAGGAAGGAGAGTTTATCCTTGCATATTACCAAAACCTCTGAAGATATATTAATTCATGTCAATCAAGGAGTATTGAGTTCTTGCTATAAATACATATGTGTGTGTGTGTGTGTGTGTGTGACTGCACTAAGAACAGAAGACAATACAATAAAGATGATTTCTACCTTTGGCATAAGTATTGCATAGATAAAGAGGCAAATGGAGTTCTTTCTTTTGTCCATTTCCATATGACTTAGAATCCCACATAGAACCATAGATTTAGAACTGAAAGAAACTTTAAAGTTTATGACCCTTATTTAGAAATAAGTCTCAGAGAAATCAAATAACTTGACCATGGTCATGCAGCTAATAAGTGCTGGATGTAGAATTTGAAATCAGATCCTCTTCATTCTAAGTTCAGTATACTATCCATAATCCTAGACATCTTCTGTTGCTGATAACTTGCTGTGTGAGCCATACTGTATAAGGTGAAAGCTTCAGGCATAATTTGATTGCATTTTGTGAACTGTAAGTTGGTGCATCTTGATATAGATGTTTTTTTGGGTAAAGGGTGAAATAGGATAAATATAGAGACAGGGTAGGGGCAGAGAGGGCATAAAGGTAATGGAGAGAGAAGCTATTGTAAGAGAGGGTTATAGGAGGCAAGAGAAACACTCAGGATAAAATAATTTCCATCCACCGGCAAAATGGGGATTGTGAGCTCAGAAGTTTTCTGACATAATAAACAAAAAAGAAGTGGACATATAACTTTATGACCTGTGAAATTGAATTGCCTTTTACGGATTTTTACCTTTGGGTGGACAATGAGGAGGTTTGTCATCTCAGGGAAAGATGAGTCATAAAAGCCACTGGAAGAGAGGAGACAAACTGAACTGATTAAAGGAGATACAAGAGGCCTTGATTTCTGGGCCAAGCTTTATATATCTGGGCTCCACTGAAGGAAAGCAGTGAGCTCTGTGAATTACTGTGTGCCAGAAGCCAAAGCCTGAGGAGTCTGTGTCTCACCAGCACTACTGACCCATAAACACCAATGGAAAAGCCAAGGCCAGTCTCCTAAATCACCAGCAATATGGAAACTAATATAGTAAGGAAAGGAAAACAATGTCAATTAGTCATTCAATCAACAAACATTTATTAAGCATTGACTATGTTCCAGACACTGTGCTAAATTCTGAGAATATAAAGAAAGGCCAAAACACTGCTTAATGAAAGGAATGAAGTGATGAAAGTACCAAAACTAATTATACAGTCCTGCTGGGCCAAGCATTTTGATTAATTTGGCTGGTCAGTTAAGGCAAACAGTGGGTCAATTTAGTCAAAATGGTTTGACAGATTTTTTGAAAAACTCAATTAAGCTGATTGTTTGATTGAATTGGTGAAATTAACCAATAATTTCCCAGCCATAGAAACAGTCACTCTGGGTTTCAATTTCTTTATCTGTAAAATGAGACAATCATGCTCTAAATTCACTCTATCTCCTTAGGCAACTAGCTGGCACCATAGATAGAATACTGGGTTTCGAGCCAGGAATAACTGAGCTCAAATCCAGTCTCAGACACTTATTAGCTGTGTGACCCTGCAAAGCACTTACCTCTCTTTGTCTCAATTTCTCCATCTGCAAATAAAGATAATAATAATAACTACCTTCCAGGGATTTTTGTGAAACTCAATTGAAATAATTATTGCAAAGCATTTTGGATAGTGCCTAGCATAACACAGTAACGTGTTATATAAATATTAGCTCTTATTATTTAGTCTATGATTTCTTGTGATCATGAAAGGAACTAGAAAATAACAGATTTTTTTTTCAAAACCCAATATTGGAAGTCAATGTCTCTATGAATGAAATTTATATCTTTCAACTTTGAATATGATCACATGTTCAGATAAAAGTCCCTAAGTTTGCTTTATTTTTGTTTAATCCGGACCTACCAATTTATCAGTGTAGTGATACCCTGGTAAGAGAAATCCCTCCTTCAATGCAACTTTTAGTTTTGGTGAGAATTACCTGCAGTTCTGAGAAGGCAAGTGACTTATGTGTCCAGGATAACATAATCAGGATGTATGAAAAAAAAAAGTATTTGAATCTAATTTGTCCTTGCTCAAAGGCTAGCTCTCTATCTACTGTGGCACCTTACTTCTCACAATTATCCTTATCAATGATTAAAACAAACTCCTTTTGATAATATACTCTCTCTACCTCAGTCTGTATAGTCCAAAGAAGTGATAAGCCTGCTAAGGACAATGGGAGTAATCAGATGTCTACAAGTAACATTGAAATATCCAGAAATCTTTCATCTATTCCTAGGAAGGATGGTCCCCCATTAAACCTTTGTAAACAAGAATGAAGAAAATGAACAAAATGTTGAGTGCATATGAAATAAAGAGAAAATTTTGCCATGAAATAGAATCTGTAGATCAGGGATATAATCAGAGGAGCGAAAACCCAGAAGGACTTTTTATAGACAAGGGTCACAATTCTTTCCCTCAGCTCTAAAATTAGTATCTAACTCATCAAAAACTATTAAAGACCCTTCAGAACTTTTCACAGTCAAATGAAAGGAACTATAATTAAACACAAAGAATGGACTCAGCCTAAGGGACATGATGCAAGCACAGAGACAAAGAGTTGGGGAAAGAGAGGCATAGAAAATAGGAAAAAAAAGAGAGAGACATGGAGACACTGAAAAGGATCAGCATATTATGGGAGGGGGTTTGGAAAGATGACTTCAATTTAATTTTAAAACAATGAACTGAGCCTGTCAAATGGATTTACTCGGGAGAACATCTTTCCTGTCAGTGAAGAGCCAGGTGGATAAATGAATGATATGTAGAGAATTCAAAGGGAGTTGGGAAGGAAATGCAATCAGAGATCCCTAGTGGAATGAACTATTTTCCTCCACCTGGGCTCATGCACCAATCTATGCAGATGAGGAGAAATGCAGCAATAAATAAAATCATTACTGAAAGCAGTCTTAAGTCTTTTGTTCTTTATCTTTTCTGTCTTCCAAAATATCAATTTTCTTCTTATTCAGGGTAAAAACCTCAGTATCACTGACCTTCAACATCTAAGATCTAAGAAAACTGTGATTTCCCTTATTTACCATTTTAGTAAGCCCTTCAAGGAAGGAAATAAGGTTAGTCTGGCACAACATGCTCTTACTGAAGTCATGTTGGTTCTTTGTAATCACTTTTTTCTTTTGCAGAATTCTCCCAGGAATTCAAGTCAAATTGGTGAATAGTTTGCTGATTGTGTTTTCCTTACTTTCTTTTTTTTTTAATTGGGAAAACACTTGTCATTCTACAATCTTGAATTATCTACTTTTCCCACAATCTTTCAAATAGTAAAGTCCAGCTGTCTCCAGAAGTAGTTGCATCTGAAGTCACTGATAACTTAGCATATTTTGCTTTGTCTAGTGTGTCTAATTGCTTTGCCACAATGTCAATATATCAGTAAAACACTGGTTACCCTTTGAGGAAAGGCAATAAATATTTAGGTGGCTACTATGTTCCAGGCACCACTACATACTTTTAAAAAAAAAAAAAAACATATTTGCACATTTATCATGCCGCATAAGAAAAATCAGATCAAAAAGGAAAAAAAAAAAGCAAAAAACAACAAAAAGATGAAAATACTATATTGTGATCCACATTCAGTCCCCATAGTCCTTTCTCTGGATGCAGATGGCTCTCTCCATTACAAGTCTATTAAAATTGGCCTGAATCATCTCATTGTTGAAAATAGCCACATCCTTCAGAGTTGATCATCACATAACCTTCTTGTTGCCGTGTTCAGTTCTGGTTCTATTCTGTTCACTTCACTTAGAATCACATCATATAAGTCTCTTCAGGCCTTTCTGAAACCATTCTGCTGATTGTTTCTTTTATTTTAGCTTTTTATTTTCAAAATATATGCACAGATAATTTTCAACATTCACTTTTGCAAAACCTCGTGTTCAATTTTTTTTGTCTTTCCCTTCTCCCACCCTTCCTTTAGACAAGTAACCCAATATAGTTAAACATGTGTAATTCTCCTATACATATTTCCACATTTTTCATGTTACACAAGAAAAATCAGATCAAAAAGAAAAAAAAATGAGAAATAAAAAAGCAAGCAAAGAACAACAAAGAAGGTGAAAATACTATGTTGTGATACACATTCCGGTCCCACAGTCCTCTCTCTGATGCAGATGGCTCTCTTCATCCCAAATCTATTGAAACTGGCCTGAATCACTTCATTGTTGAAAAGAGCCATGTCTATCAGAATTGATCATCACATAATCTTGTTGCTGTGTATATTTTCTCTTAGTTCTACTCACTTCATTTAGCATCAGTTCATGTAAGTATCTCCAGGCCTTTCTGAAATCGTCCTGTCCTAAGAACTTTTTTATAAATATTATTTCATGACTTACATGAATTGATGCTGAGTGAAGTGAGTAGAACCAAGAGAACATTGTACATAGTAACAATGATATTATGTGATGATCAACCGTGATGGATGTAGCTCTTTTCAATAATGTTGTGATTCAAGGCAATTCCAATAGATTTGGAATGGAAAATGCCATTTGTTTCCAGAGAGGGAACTATTGAAACTGAACATCCTATTTTCACTTTTTACTTGTTTGTTTGCTTGCTTTTATTTTCTTGTTTTTTCTCTTTCAGTCTGATTTTTTATTGTCCAATATGAAAAATATGGAAATATGTTTAAAAGGATAGCACATATTTAACCTGCATCAGATTCCCTGCTTTCTTAAGGAGGGGGGTAGTAAGGAAAGGAGGTAGGAAGAAAAACACGGATCCCAAGGTTTTACAAATGTGAATGTTGAGAATTATCTTTACTTTTTTTTTGGAAAAATAAAATACTATCAAGAAAAAAAATATTTCATTTGATCCTTAGAACAACCCTGTGAGGTAGGTGTTGTTATGGTGCCCAATTTGCATTTGAGGAAACTGAGATTAGGGATATTTAGATGATTTATCCAAGGTTACACAGCTAGTAAATATCTGAGATCACCAAGTGTGTTGATAGTGGCTCCCTTAGATAACTTTTAATGACATCACAATGTTGTTTGGGATCAATCCTGTAACTACAACTTGTTCACTTTGCTTAGGAAAATTTTATTATTTTTCAGTGACAAGGTAGAAAGAACACTGGTTCTGAAGACATATGACCACAATATAAATCTTCCCTTAAACATACATATATCATGTATGTGAATTTGGGCAAGTACATTAACCTCTCTCAGCTTCAATTTCCTCTTCTATAAAATGAGAGGGTTCAGATTAGACAACCTCTGACACCTCTTCCTACTTTACATGTATCTATAGTCTGTGTCAGCCCATATATTATTTTATAACTATCAATGTTCCTGCCTCTGATTGTCAAATAGACTTCATAATTCCAAGTTTTACTTAATAAAAATGGTCCCAGGGGGATCTGGAAAACAGATATTAAACACACACACACACATCTTTCAAGTAGCAGTCCATCCACCTGTTTGATGAAGCTACCTCCCCCATCCTCTGGGCATGAATGAATGCTGAAGCTTTTCTTTGCCATTCTTAGGCTGGCAGCCACTGGAAAATTGACAAAGGAGTGGAAATCAAAAGGAGAAGTCTTGCTTTCAATTGAACATTAGGAGAGTCAACAAAAAAGATGAGAATCAGAGGGTTTTATTTGAGAAGTTTCATTATGAGGAAGAAGGAGATAATGGGGTATCTTAGTCCCCTTTCCAGTTCAGTGATGGTGAAAATAATTTTCCTGGATGATCTATAATGTAAAAAGTTTGGAAATAACTTTGTTTCAGGGGAAAGAAAAAATCTCCATGCCCCCAGAACTTTTAATGTTACAACCCTGCAGTTTGAGGCAAGCCCCCTACACCATTGATCAAGACTTGACAGGATAAATAACAGAATCAGGGGGAGTAGGCTGGGGTGTGTATAGTTGTAGATTTGACAAGATTCTTCATCAAATGCAGGACCCCCATGTGTGGGGGGCTGAGAGAGGCAGGGGGAAATGGAATTATACCTAGAGCTGGTCAGAGAGAGAGAGAGTTAGTGGGAGTAGCTTGGAGGAGAGAAGCCAGGGTAGAAACAACACTGTAATTTCAGTATGAATTCTCACCACTCATATGATTTCAGAATGAGGATGAGAATGAGGGAAGAGTGAAACCTTTCTTTTGCTGAGAATAACAGAAATAGTACCTCTTAGCCTAGCAGAGTTTGATTGGCAATCATTCATCTTTGTGTATATTGAGTCATTTCCAACTCTGTCACCCTATTTTTTTGGTAAAGGTACTGGAATGGTTTGCCATTTTCTTCTCTGGCTCATTTTACAGATGAAGAAACTGAGGCAAACAGAGTTAAATGACTTATAGTCACACAGCTAGTAAGTCAATTAACAAACTTCATGAAATGTGTCTATGTGCCAGGTACTATGCTAAGTCCTGGAGATACAATGGGGGAAGAGAAGGGGAAGGGAAAAAGAGAAATGCCTGCTCTTGGAAGCTCAAAGTCTAATTTGGGAAATAATATGCAAAGATTTCATTGAAATAAGATGTATACAGAAAAAATTGGAGGAATTTCTGAGAGAAAGAATTAAAATTAAAAGGGTCTAGGAATGATTTGTTGAAGAAGGTAGGACTTTATCTGAGACAGAAGAAATCAAGGAAGCCAGAAGGCAGAAATGAGAAGGGAGAGAGGGTCAAGAATGGGGGACATTCATTGAAAATACATGAAGTCAGAGATGGAGTGTCCTCTGTAAGAAATATTTAGGAGGACAGTTTCACTGGATCAAAGAGTACATGATGGGAATAAGTTGTAAGAAAACTTCTATTCTACCTTCTGACAGAGTCTTTTCTTTATCTCTTGCAATTTGTAGTTATCAGAAAAACTCTCAGCATGGTATGGTAGGTCACAAGAGATGATCATGGCTAAGTCCAAAAACATAAGACTACCTGCCCACACAAATGAAATAATACTGAGATCAAATGGCATCTTTAAGGTTCTGGTACTTATGTAAATATAACCCTTAAGAGTTTGAAGAATCCTTAGCCCAACTCCAATTGCCACAGATATGCTGGGTCCTTGGGCAAAGCTACCTTCATTGAAGATAATAGAGATACATTCTTCCAAGTTTGCAGATATCTTTCTCTCATGCCATCATCTCAAGCCCATATTGCATTATGTTCTCTCAATACCAATCACCAGTGATTACTGCCCCTAAATCATTTAAACAATTAACATCAATTAGCTCTGGTGACAGAACATTTACTGACAAGATATAGCAAGTACAAAACTATAAACATCCCCATCCCATCCCCCAACAATTGGGAGCATATTCTCTCCTATATCATTTGGTGCTTGGAGAGAGTAGTCTCAAAATTAAAGTGGCTGTTAACATGGGCCAGCAGATGAATTGCTGTCATTTCCTGTTGGATGCCTTTGTTCTATGTTTTGAGGTCAAATAGGATTCCTAGGACTTTTACTCTTCATTCAGCTGGCTGCAAAATCTGATATATCAGGGGGTTCCCTTTTCTGTATTAGGAAGTTATATATTCTCAAGCCTCTATCATTGTAGAATGAACATCATTGTGTGTTTTTCACTTTTTTTCAGTCACGTCTGACTCCATGACCACATGTGTTTTTTTCTTCTTGGCAAAGATACTAGAGTGGTTTGCCATTTCCATCTCCAGCTCATTTTACAGATGAGGAAATAAAGGAAAACAGGGTTAAGTGACTTGCTCACATTCAAACCAGCTAGCAAGTAGGTCAGATTTGAACTCAGATTTTCTTGCTAGTCTTAAATTCTTTGTTTGTAAAATAATAGAACTTTTGAGATATTTATCAAGGACTCTATAGTCTGGATAATTTGATCTGTTTGTTCTTTTTCACAAAAATGTTACACTTTTTTATTATTATAGCTTTTTATTTACAAAACATATGCATGGGTAATTTTTCAACACTGCCCCTTGCAAAATCTTCATTACAAATTTTCCCCTCCTTCTCCCTGCCCCCTCCCCTAGATGGCAGGAAGTACAATAAATGTTAAATATGTTAAAATATATTTTAAATATAATATACATATACATGTTTATACAGTTATTTTGCTGCACAAGAAAAATCGGATCTACAAAGTAAGAAAAAAACCTGAGAAGAAAAACAAAAATGCAAGCAAACAATAACAGAAAGAGTGACAATGCTAGATGCACACTCATTTCCCATAGTCCTCTTTCTGGGTGTAGATGACTCTTTTCATTACTGAACAATTGGAACTGGTTTGAATCATTTCATTGTTGAAGAGAGCTATATCCATCAGAATTGATCATCATATAGTCTTGTTGTTGCTGTGTATAACGATCTACTGGTTCTGCTCATTTCACTCAGCATCAGTTCATGTAAGTCTCTGCAGACCTCTCTGAAATCATTCTGTTGTTCTTACAGAACAATAATATTCCATAGCATTCATATTCCATAATAGCCATTCTCCAATTGATGGGCATCTGTTCAGTTTCTAGTTTCTAGCCACTACAAAAAGGGCTGCCACAAACATTTATGCACATGTGGGTCCCTTTCCCTTTTTAAAGATCTCTTTGGGATATAAGCTCAGTAGTAACACTGTTGGATCAAAGGGTATGCACAGTTTGATAACTTTTTGAACATAGTTCCAGATTGCTCTCCAGAATGGTTGAATTCATTCACAGTTCCACCAACAATGTATCAGTGTCCCAGTTTTCTCACACCTCCTCCAACATTTGTCATTATCTTTTCCTGTCATCTTAGCCAATCTGAGAGGTGTGTGGTGGTATCTCAGAATTATCTTAATTTGCATTTCTCTGATCAATAATGATTTGGGGTACCTTTTCATATGAGTGGAAATAGTTTCAATTTCTTCATCTGAAAATTGTCTGTTCATATACTTTGACCATTTATCAATTGGAACCTTTCATGTCTATTTCAGGTTTTCTCTCATATCTGTAATTCACCTTCTTTATTTCCATCTTTTGTGATTCTGACTTTCCTTCAAGGGTCAATTTAAACATCATCCCCATGTGGAAACCTTCCTGATTCCTCCAATGTCTAATGACTCTCTTGTACTTCAATTACTCCTTCCTCTCTCTCCCCCTTCCTTTCTCTCTTCCTCCCTCCCTCCCTCTCCCTCCTTCCTTGTCACTCTCTCCTATTTTCTTCCTCCTTCTCTCTCTCTCTCTCTCTCTCTCTCTCTCTCTCTCTCTCTCTCTCTCTCTCTCTCTCTCTCTCTCTCTCTTTCTCTCTGCATATATGTGTGCATGTATATATGTCTGTTAGTTATTTATCCTTCACTCTTGAAAAGGATTAAGATCAGGAGAGTGATGGAAACATGGATTTAAGTGAGTCAGAGCTATGCAAAGTCATCAGCTCCACTTTCTCCTCCAAAGTCATCAGAGTTTATTGGCTGATTGTGCCTAAGATGAAGAGATGGATTCTGCTCATGGAGAAGTTCAGCTTAAAATGAGGAAAAAATTCTTAACCATTAAAGTTATCCCAAAATAAAAATGAGATGCTAAGGGGGGCAGAGAATCTCTTGTCAATAGAGGTCTTTAATCAGAAGTTGGATGTTCACTTGACAGGTATATTATAGAAAGAATTAATGTTTCAAATTGGGGTTGAACCAGATGATCTGAGACTGTAGCAAGATTTTATGTGGTCATAGATATAAATAATAGAAACTATATCAATGCAGAGGCAAAATAATGAATAACCTTCATTACATTTTAAGTAGAAAATTAATATGCAGAGAGGACCATCTAAGCTCTGAAAAGAAATCCCTCAATTAACTTGGGTTTGTATAAATTTGGGTGGGTTGGTGGGAATTATGTTTTGTTCCCTATTCAGAAACTAAAATGGTTAAGTCCCATGGAAAACTGGAATTCTATGGCTTCAGAGAAACTGGGAATTATAGAACATTCAGTGTAATTGCTGTGTTCAAATCTGAACTCCATAAACCAAAGATCAAGAATATGTCTGTTAGTTATTTATTTAATTATGTCTTTTCCTTGATCCAATCCAGAGTCAATAAGAAGAAGAGGAAGGAGAGGAAGAAGAAAAGGAAGAAGAAGAAGAAGAAGAAGAAGAAGAAGAAGAAGAAGAAGAAGAAGAAGAAGAAGAAGAAGAAGAAGAAGAAGAAGAAGAAGAAGAAGAAGAAGAAGAAGAAGAAGAAGAAGAAGAAGAAGAAGAAGGAGAAGGAGGAGGAGGAGGAGGAGGAGGAGGAGGAGGAGGAGGAGAAGAAGAAGAAGAAGAAAAAAGAAGAAGAAGAAGAAGAAAGAAGAAGAAGAAGAAAGAAGAAGAAGAAGAAGAAGAAGAAGAAGAAGAAGAAGAAGAAGAAGAAGAAGAAGAAGAAGAAGAAGAAGAAGAAGAAGAAGAAGAAGAAGAAGAAGGAGAAGAAGGAGAAGAAGGAGAAGGAGAAGAAGAAGGAGGAGGAGAAGAAGGAGAAAGAGAAGGAAAAAGAGAAGAAATATTTTTCTGTATCATGGATAAGATTTAAAAAAAAAAAAAGAATTACTGCCTATACAGTGTCCCATGATACTAGAACCAGAGCCCTCATATCTGGAGCACATAGAGACTAGGAGCCCAAAAATGATAGAAACCAAAGAGCCTAAAATCTTACAGAATTCTAATTCCATCACATCCTACCTAGGCTATTCCTCACCCCACCTCCACATTTGACCATAAAAGGCTGAGAAGAAGAGGAGAAAGGAAAGGAAAGCAGTAGGAGTAGTAAATGGGGTTCTGTATGTGGATAACTTTGGCTACTCAAGGAAGAAACTCAGGACTGAGAATCATAAGACAAGTTTAGAATACTGACTTATGACCTTCTAGCTGTGTGATCTTGGAAAAGACATGTTACCTCTGTGAGCTTCAGTTTCTTCATTTGTGAGATGAGATAAACATAAATGGTATAGATATTGATAATACCTAATTATATATCAGTTTAAGTTTGAAAAGCTATAGAAATCCTAGTAATCATAATGACAGCATTCATATAACACTTTAAGTTTTGCAAAGGATTATATAGACTTCAACTCATTTCATTCTCAGAATAATTCTGTGAGATAGGCTCTATTATTATGTACATTTTTTAAATGAAGAAGCTCAGACTGAGCATGTTTAACTTATTTGCTATTTGATCCTGGCTCAGGCGGCTTTGAAATACCACAGTTCTGTTTGAGAAAGATGACAATCTCCCTTAAATCTGCCATTATGTTCCTAGAGTTTAAGGAAAGACGACCTTGCAGGGCACACAGTCTTGGAGAAAAGGTTAGGGAGAGAGGCTCCTGTTATTTCTAATTCAACCCTTTCTTTCTAGGTTTCCTAAGGAAAAAATTTGGGATATAAATGTGCTTTCTGGATTGTGAGTAATGGCCTTAGGAAACAGATCAGGCTTTTGAGGAAAGAACTGGCATGTCCCACACTATTGGACAAAAGGTAGCACAAGACAGGAGCAGAAAAGAAAGATTCAAACTTTTTTAGGGAAGATGGTCACATGGGTAGAGGAATATTCAGGGAGGATGGACAATCATACACACAGAATCCATTAGGATCCTCAATGGCTCTAGTGGGGCATTAGGTTATTACTGATAAAGTAATTCAGCTTCTCCACTGAATTTTTTGGAGCTGCCCAATCTTGCATAGAGTTAGGGAGGCTACTTTACTCCTTACAGTTTCCTCAAGAGTGGGTTGTAGACTTACTAAAAGTCTTAGAGAAATCTGAATTTTTGTCTTCCTGATTCCAGGTTCAGGATTTTATTTGATGGGCCTTTGGATAAATTTATAGGGTTGTGAGGAAAGTTCTTTATAATAGATAATAGCTAGTATTTATTTTGGAGAAGGAAATGGAAATTCACTCCAATATCTTTGTCAAGAAAATCTCAAGTAGAATCACAAAGAGTCGGAAGCTACTGATTTATAAAGCATATCACAGCTCTTTTTTTCATCTTCAAAACAATTCTGGGAGGCAGTGTTGTTATTGGTCTCCATTTCAGAGAAGAGAGCTGAAGCTAGAAAGTGACTTATTCAAGGTCACAGTTAGTAAGCAAGCATTTGAATCAGGATTCAAATTTGGACTTTCCTGACTCCGTTAAATACTCTATCCATTATATCTAATCTAGCTACCTAATTTATAAAACCAACGTGTTCTAGAAATGAGTTATTGTTGTACTTGTCAGCTGCCATTTGAGGAGAGGGTGCCCATTCTCCCGATCACAGGTCATTGATTGAATTTGGGTCAGCTCAGGGGTGCCAGGACTTTGAGCCTGCAAAAGCCTAGAGAGACACTAAAAATAGGAAATAAAACCCAGAAGGCCACAATCCCTTCGGATGACAGCAAAGGATAAAAGAAGGCAAAGTGGTCCCCCAGGCTCTCAAGGGAAAGGAAGGATGGGGTTGGTTAATATATCACCTGATCGTGTTGAAAGGTTTACAAAAATCTGGTTATATTTTTTAATCATCTTGCATTTTAGACCTTTAAAGTACAAATATGGATTTCAAACATATCAAGGGAACAAATTAACTTAGAAAAATGGTAATGCTTTCCAAGGTTGCACCTGCCATGAAATCTCTCCAAGTTTGCATTTTCCCGGGGTCTCCGGTGTGTCATTACAACAGATTGATTGCCCTCCACTCCTGAACAACTCCCCCATTAGAGGGTTATTGTATGGAAATTAATGGAAGGCTGGGAACATTTTTTTGCAGCTGCAGTAGTCGGAGTCAGTTTTGATTAAGCGATAGAAACCCGGCAGACTGGGGAGATCTCTTTGCTTTAGCAGCCTCTTTTATTATCACTCCCGTCAAGTTTCGTTGCTGGAGCTGCTCCCAGAGTGCTTCGGCAGCAGCCTCCTAGATGGTGCAGTTTACATTAGTTCATCTACGTATTTTTAAAAATGTCTCCCTGTTCAATTACCCCATTAGTAGGCAAGTTTGATGTCACATTGAAAATCTGTCTTCTTTCTCTTTCGTTTTGTCTTTTTATTTCCCCATACCCCTTTTCCCTACACGGTCCCTTCCTCTAGCCTATCTTCTCCACTGATGAAGGATCGTGCTCAGAGAAAAGTTCCTCCCTATCCTGCCTCTAGTGCCCTTTCCACCCAGGCAACCAGGGGGAGGAAACCTAGTGATCAAAACCAAATTGGCAAGGAAAAGTATCAGAACTCGAAGGAGGCTCCCAAGGAACTGACAGTGTCCTTCTGCACTGTGGCCCATCTTTGCAAGTTTCCTCCAAAAACTGTGAGTGCGAATGGATGCCTTTGACCTGTCTGGGGATTTCACTGGTGGAAAGTTTTTTGTTTTTGTTTTTGTTTTTGTTTTGTAAGGAATCCTCTATATTAAGGTTGTCTCTCCTCTCTGGATCTTAGTCTTCATATTGGAGACTTAAGGGGCTTAACTGACTTGACTAGGGGTCACAACGACATTATAAGTCAGAGCTGAAGAATTGAACTCATTAAACCAGACTCGTGGACACATTATTATTATTATTGAAAACAATAACAATAATAATTAATACACAGAACTTTAAGAGTTTCTCATTTTAAGAAGTAGTTCTGGAACCAGATATCTTAGGTCTGAGTGAACTAGGTCAAGGGTCCCTAGATCTCAATTTCCTCATCCATAAAACAAGGAGTTTGGATTAGATGTCAATTCTGACCCCAATGTACTCAATCTACATTTTCTTTTTTGAACCTTCAAAACAATCCCCTTAAAAAGAATGTACATTTCATAGTTGAGGAAACTGAGATCTACACAATGGGGGTGGGAAGGGGAGACTTGCAGCTAGACTGGGTTAGTAGTATGTTTGGGAAACTAAATTTAACCCAAGGTATTTATGATTTCAAGTCCAACATTCTGACTTGGATTTTCCTAAGCCCAAGTTTAAGCATATTACTCACCATCCCAAGATTGCTGTCCTTGGCTGAAATGTGTGTTGAACATCAACAGCAGATACAAACTATCTAGGACAGCAGGAAGCACTTGAAACAAAAGGAGTTATTTAGAAACCATTTTCCTAGAGAAGTATAGGAATAGTAGACTACATAATTACAGCTCCTAAGTAAAGCAGTAGATAGAGCCATGGGCCTGGACTCAAGAAGACCTCAGTTTAAATTCAGCCTCAAACATTTCCCTAGTTGTGTGATCTTTTCAACCTCTGTCTGTGTCAGTTTCCTTATCAGTAATATGAGGTTAATAATATATCAACATACCAGTCATTATAACAGATCAGATAATTTTATAAAATGTTAGCTATTATTATTTATTTTAAATTCTTATTTTATTTTTGTTATATTTTAAGTTCTGCACTGTTTACCTCCCTCCTCACTCTGCACTAGAAAATGTCACCATTTGACACATATGTGCATATACATCCTCTCTTTTTCTTTCTCTCTTCCTCTCCCTCCCCTCCTTTCTCTTTCATATATATAATTCATATATATACATATATATACACACATATATGTATATAGATATATACTACACTATATATACACATATATGTGCACACACAAATATACATATATGTATATATTTATATATATTACATGTGTGTATGCATGTGTATATACATACACACATACCCTATTTCATTTGTTTTTCAAAAATAACCTAGAGGTCATAAAAATAGTAGTTGCCTTGTTTTACAGATGAGGAAATTCAGATACAATTAGGTAAAGTGATTTGCCCAAAGCACAAGAAGTTCAAAACCAATCCTTGACCTCATGTGTCCTAACTCTAGGACTATAACTGTTTCTATTCCCACCTAGAGTTTGTGAGAGGCAATGTGGTATAATAATTAAAAGAATATTAGAATTGCAGTCAGGGCACCCAGATTCAAATCCTGCTTCAGACATTTACTAGCTGCATAAGCATGAATGATCCACAAATTCCCAGAGTTAACAGTTTCTTAATCTGTAAAAGAGGGATGGTGATGGTTGCCCTGAGAGCCAATGGGGCAGAAAGGATAGAGAGCCAATTCTAAAGTTTCGAAAACCTAGATTAGAAGCTCTTCCTCTCATCCACAGTGATATGGATGTGACCAAAGAGCACATCACATAATCACTACACCCCTATATTCCAGAACTCTCTCCTGCAGCAATCTTCTAATTATTCTCTCTGGCTCAGTTTCTCCAAATCCAAATCATCCTACTTTCAACTGCCAAAGTGATTTTTAAAAAATCTCATTTAAATTTTATTTTTTTCCAATTACATGTAAAATCAATTTTAACATTTTCTTTCTAATTTTGAATTTCAAATTCTCTCCTTCCCTCCCATTAAGACAGTGAGAAATTTGACATAGGTTATATATGTATATAGTTATGCAAAACACCTTTCTATGTAAGTCACACTGTGAAAGAAAATAGATAAAAAACACCAAGAAAATAAAGAAAAAGTATCTTTGAACTACATTTGGCTATAGCAGTTCTTTCTATAGAGATGGATAGAACCTTTCATCATAAGTCCTGTAGAATTGCCTTGGATCATTGTATTACAGAAAACAGCTAACTTATTCATAATAGATCACCATGCAATATTCTGTTTCTGTGTACAATGTTCTCCTTGTACTTCTCATTGCACTTTGCATCAATTCATGTCTTTCCATGTTTTATGCACATCATTTCTTAAAACACAATAGTATTCCATCACAGATTTATATAGAAACTTTATCAGCCATTCCTCAAATGATGGATATTCCTTCAATTTCCAATTCTTTGCCACCAGAAAGCTGCTACAAATATTTTTGCATAAATAGGTCCTTTTCCTTTTTGTTTTTATCTCTTTTTGATATAGAAATAGTAGTAGTTGTATTGCTTAAAGAATATGCATGACTTCATAGCTCTTTGGTTATAATTGCTCTCCAGAATTGTTGAATCAGTATACAACCACCAATATTACATTGGTGTTTTGATTTTCCCAGATGTCCTCCAACATTTGCCATTTTCCTCCTCTGTCATATTAAGCAACCTGACAGGTATGAGGTAATAGTTGAGTTGTTTTAATTTGAATTTCTCTCATCAATAGTGATTTAGATAATATTCTCCATGCAATTACTTTGTCTTAAAACTGCCTGTTCAAAATGGCTCTTATTTCTATAAATTTGACTCCATTTTCTATGTTTGAAAATTTTTCTATCTTTGAAAAATAAAGTCTTCATCAGAGAAACTCACCGTAATTTTTTTTCACAGTACTGATTACCAGCTATGTATTTCCCTCCATCCTGTTTTCCTATTTTTTCTACTCTTTCTCCTTTTACTCTGCCAGTTCTCAAGTGTTTTATTTCTGTCTTTTCCATCCTTCAAACTGTCCTCTCTTCTATCAGCTCCACCAAACAATTCTCTCCTTCTCTTCCCTACCTACTTTCCTAGAGAGATCCTGTAGATCTCTACACTCAATTAAGTGTGTATATTATACCCTCTTTGAGCAAATTCTATTGAAAGTGAAGTTCATGTGCTCCCCTCCTTACTTCCCCCATTTCCTCCTCCACTGTAAAATCTCTTTCAGGCTTCTTTTATTTCCAATAATGTATCTCATTCTATACCTTTGCCCTTCTCCCAGTGCATTCTTTATCCTCATTCTTAATTTTATATTTTTAGATAATCATAACAATACATTCAACTTACCTCTCTATTATCTATGTATACTTCCTTTGACTTAATGAGAAAGTTTTTAAGAGTTATAAATATCATTTTCTTATGAAGGAATAGAAACAGTTTCACCTTATCAATCCCTTATAATTTCTTTCTTCTATTTACTTTTTTCCTGCTTCTTTTACAACTTGTATTAGAAAGTCAAATTTTCTATTCAGCTCTACTTTTCATCAAGAATGCTTAACATCCTTTCTTTCATTAATATCCAATTTTCTCCCTGAAGGATTAAATTCAATTTTGCTAGGTAGATGATTTTGGGGTGTAATTCTAGCTCTTTTGCCCTCCAAAATAACATATTCTGATCCTTCCTTATGTTATTCTGAATGTTACTCCACAATATTTGAATTTTTTTTGTCTGCTTGCAATATTTTCTCCTTGATTTGGGAGATCTGGAATTGGGCTATAATATTCCTGGGGGTTTTCATTTTGAGATTTCTTTCAGGAGGTGATTGTTGGATTCTTTCAAGTTCCATTTTACTCTCTGATTTTGGAAAATCAAGCCAGTTTTCCTTTTTTAATTGCTTGAAGGTGATTTCTAGAATCTTATTTTATATACTGACTTTCATATGGTCCAATGATTTTTAAATTGTGTCTACTGCGTCTATTTTCTAGGTAAATTGTTTCTCCAGGGAGATATTTCACATTCTCTTCCTTTTTTCCATTCTTTTGGGTTTGTTTTATTGTTCCTCAATTAGTCATAAAATCATTAGCTTCCATTTGTTCAATTTTAGAAAAAAATCCATATTTTTTTCTTCAGTGAATTTTTGTGCCTCTTTTTTCCATTTTGCCAATTATGCTTTGTAAAGAGAGCTCATGCAAGTCCCAATATTTATTACATCATCTTGGCTCTGCCTCTTTCTGAAGTGAATTTCTGTCTGTCTCTATCTCTGTCTCTGTCTATCTCTGTCTCTCTCTCTCTCACACACACACACACACACACACACACACACACACACACACACACACTCAGTCAATAAACTCCGACAACAAAATCCTATCACCTTTACAATCTAATTAAAAAATTCACTTGCATGCCATAGTATCACCTCCCTACTTTCATGATTGGATGCACTGTCTTCCCACTTATGAAATCCAGCTGCCTTGGCTTCCTTCAGCTTTCAACTCAAAATCTACCTTCTACAGTCTTTTCTCAGGCTTACCCTCCCTTAGCCAACATTTGCTTGTGTCTTCCCTATAAGACTACCTTCTATTTAACCCTTTATTTATTTGTTATAGGTTTTGCTGTTCCTTTATGAGGTTTATTTGGGGGGATTTTTTTGCATGTTGTATCTTCATTAGAATATTAACTGTCTGAGGACATGGATTGTGATTTGTGGGTTCTTTTTTTTTTCATTTCTTAAAGCTCAACATAAAGTCTGGCACACAATAAACCTCAATAAATGCTGTTGATCAACTTACTGACCTTTCGGTGCCTCAGACAACTTTCTGAGACTATAAATTATAGATGCATTGCCCATCTGCATTAATGCAGTGTGTTTACCCCACCAGTAGAATCATGCATGCAGACCAAAAAAAAAAATAGCTTGCATTAATAGATATTACTGGATGTTGTCAAGAGAATATTTTGCAGACTCTCAAATGCTATAAAAATGTAGTAGTATTATTTTCTTATTATTCTACTCTCTTTCCTTTTCTCCCATGTTTACCAAAGAAATCTGCATATTCTAACCCCATGCAAAGGCTAGGGGGAAGACAGAAAATGATGTCCAGTGAAGCTGCCAAGTCAGATCTCACCTATTAGAGACTTTTCATGTTAAAATTCCAGCCTTGTACTTTGTTAAGTTCTGGGTCTGCTAAGGCATCTGATACCTGACAAGAGAGAGAAGAGTCTAAATAGAATGGATATTTGCAAATGATCAGGATGAGGTATCTGGGCCCTGAGGTGGATTAATATATTTTGACAAGCTGACTACTACATATTATTCTTAGATCAGAAACTCAGAATGGAGGCTTTGGGAAAGATGTTCAGCACACTCTACTCAATTTCACCTCTTCATACTATGCTCAAAAGGTGAAAAGGAAATTAGAATATTTTTCATTCAACAATAGCTCAGTCTGGAAGATAAAAAAAGATAATCACCCACTTATCTAGGAAAAGGGAGCAAAATAGGTGACAAGTACAGTAGCATGGTCCCAAGGGTGTTTGTGCCTGTCTTTTGCTACATTTCCTCAATATGGCAAGAATTGGAATGATAGCATCAGGACCCAAGTATGATTCAAACTGAGCTCTAATCTAATTTTTCAATCCCAGGCTACTTTCCCTGGGTTCTACAATATAGGAAAATGTATGTGTTGAAAATCCCAACATGGTGGGACTTAAAGAACAGGAAGTGGGGACAACAGAAGAACTAAGCAGGGATTAAGATCTGAGCTTCCCTCTATCGGGATAAGGAAAATCCCCTCATAGTTAATTATTATTTAGTTAATAAATAGTTAATTATACTGTAAAAATACAGTGGCAAGCTGAGGAAGGGAGACCAGATTTGACAGTCAGAAACATTTAAGTACCTGCTATGTGCCTTAACTAAGTGCTAGGAAAATAAGAAAGGCCAAAAAAAAAAAAAAAAATGCACAGCAACACAAAACAAAATGATCCCTGCTTTCTAAAAACTCATAGTCTAATGAATTAAATTGCATGGAAAGAACTATTTACAAACAAAATATATACAAGCTAATTTCAAGATATAAACAGAGGAAAAGCACTAGCTTTAAGGACAATGAGAAAGACTTCTTGTAGAAAGTAATATTTGAATTGAGACTTGAAGGAAGTCAAGAAGAACCAAAGGAAAAAATGAAGAGGATGAACATTTCAGGTATAGGGAACAGCCAGTAAAGATGGTGGGAATTGAGAGATGGAGTGCTTTATGCAAGGAACAGCAAAAAGGCCTGTTTCCTTAAATCATAGAGTATATAGGGATAGGGAGGAGCAGATATCTAATAGGTCAAGGTCAAGATATCTAATAGACAGTTGGACATGCAAAACTAAAGGTTAGTGGAGAGGTTAGAGCTAGATACATACATTGAAAAAAATCATTAAAATAGAAATTATAATTAAATCCAGAGTAGCAAATGATATCAAGAAGTGGTATAATATATAGGGAGAAAAGAAGGTCCAGGATAAAGCTTTGGAAAGTAAATGTAACTATGCTCATTAACACATTCTAAGAGAATTTGGATTTAAAAACTAATCCAATGAGGATGGGAATTCTCATCTTACTCTTTATTGTATTCAAGATACTTTGAATATAGGGTAGAATTTTCTACCATGTGTAGAAAAATATTTCATAGTTCTTGGAAACATTTGATCAACTATGTGACTTAGTAGCTTTTGGTCAACTATTCCTACAATATTTTTATGTTAAAATATTTTTTGTTTCTTTTATAGAATAGTTGAAAGATCATGAAAATATGAGGTAGGAGATCCTGTTTCTATGTAGCTCACTATCTGTCTGTCTCTCTCTGTCTCTCTCTGTCTCTCTGTCTCTCTCTCTCTCTCTGTCTCTGTCTCTCTCTCTCTCTTTCTGTATGTGTCTGTGTCTCTGTGTCTCTGTATGTCTCTGTCTGTCTCTGTCTTTCTGTCTCTTTGTCTCTCTCTCAATTAGCTATGAAATCTCTGATAAACCATTGCTTTTCTATGAGCTTTAGTTTTCCTCTCAGATTTTCCATAGTACTTTGTCTGACTTTCTCTTTTACACATAAAGAATTCATTTGTGTGTGTGTGTGTGTGTGTGTGTGTGTGTGTGTGTGTGTGTTGTGTGTATGGATGAATGTGGATGTGTGTATAGATATGTATATGTGTATGTATATGTGTGTATCTCTTTTTATGCCTCATGTGGAGCATGTTGGATGCTTTGAAATCAGGAAGATCTGGGACCAATACTACTCTATGATGAGAGCAAAGGATTTAACTTCTCAGACTCTAAGTATTATCCATCTACAATAGTGAAAAGGAGCTTTTTTATACCAATTAAAATCATTGGTCTATAACATTGAACTTATTCATAACTCTAATCAATGCAGTATCCAATTTTGACTTATGAGGACTAGTGCATCTCTCAGCAGAGAGATGGTATACTATAGTTGCAAACAGAAACATAAATCTTTCAGACTTGGCCAATGTGTTGATTTGTTTCCCTGGAAGAAGAAGGTGTACTCCATCTTGGAACAACCTTGATAATTAGAACCAATATAACAAACACATTCAAGCGTTACAAACAACTTGATTCTAATAAGGCAAATTGTTTTAGAAAGTAAAATACAGACATCACAGAATTAGAATGAAAATTTAGAAACTGCAAATTCTATACTGTCTATACTCCCTATTTTCTACTATTACTTAAGCAATTCCACTTTCAACTCATAAAATATAAACTTGTGCCATGTCAAAATGGAATGGTGTTTAAAGCAATGATTATGTCTTCTTTTTTTTTTTATCAAATAAATCTTTCAGTTACTGCGACTTTTGAGTAGATCTCATTTTTGATACATGTAACTGTACTTTGTTTCTACAAGAGGAAGTTCTAGTATGGAAAAGGGAGAAGAGATTTTTGTAAAGTAACAGTGAAGTGGGGGGAAATTATCAATAAAACTTTTTTTTATTATATAAAAGAAATCATAAATATGAATCCAAGTTAGAATAAGATCCTTCAGTATGAGTAAAAATCAATTTTGTTTCTGTCTTTGCAGCTACATGATTTAGTACAGTTTCATGCATATACTAAGAGATTAATAAATGTTTGTTGAATTAAGCAACTGAATAGATAATACCTGAATAGATAATAGTCTCTTTCAGCTAAAAAGTGAATCTAGGGTAAAAAATGTTAATTGTTATGAGATGTTATTCTATTTGAGGCAGAAGGAAAGAAAAAAGGAAGGAAGGAAGGAAGGGAGGGACAGAGGAAAGAGAGATTTACTAAGTACCTACTATGTATCAAATTATAATTCTAAGCACTTGACAAATATTATCTCACTTGATACTCATAACAACTCTCAGAGATAAGTACCATTATTACTCCCTTTTTATAGTTGAGGAAATAGTAGCAGGCAGAGGTTAAGTGATTTGCCCAATATTGTATAGCTAATAATTGTCTGAGATCAGATTATATATCTGGGGTTGAGGAAGATATAAACTTTCCCAATACCCCATACCCTTACTCTACAGTACCAAACACCTCCATTGGTGTTCCTCTGCTCTGTTTTTAGATGCGTCATCCCCATGTGAAAACCATTTTACCTTCTACCCTCTTACTCTTACTGCAAAGTACTTGCAGTTATCAGGAAAAAAATAGTAGTTCATAAACCTGTCTGTCCACTATCTTCAATTTAGCCCCATGTGAATCCAGATGGGGATTAATGTTGGACAGCTCTAGAATGACATGCTGGGAACCAATTTGTCTTTTCCCCCTTGGGCAATGTATTTTAGCCACCTTCCACCTGGCAACATAATCCCCAAAGCTCATTTGAGAATCCGGCTCATCTTGGTCCCTCTCAAAGCTTTTAATAGCCATGAAAAGACAAGCTGTCTCCCCAGGGTTGGTAATTTATGATCCTGAAAACATACTTTTGGACAAGCATCAGGAAGGCTTCATCTCGGGCTTCCTCCTACTGGGATTTGGGGGTATAGTGTGCCTGTCTCTTTTCTCCTTTCCTCTTACTCCATTCCTTTTCTTTAAGACATTTAAGGCAAGAAAGGTGAAAAGTTCTGAATGTCTCACAAGCTACAGGTATTATCTGGGAAGCAACTTGTGACTATTTCAGCCCCTGAAGTTATCAGAGTGTTTGTGCTGTTTCCTATTGTTCTAAAAGTGCACTGTTTCCAGCTGTCTTGACAGACTAGGGTGATATTGGGTCATGATTTTCCTCATGTTGAAGAAGATGGCTCCCATTAAGAGACCTGTAATCATATCACTTTTCAGGAGAAGTATGCCACAGTTAAAGTCTTCTCTGTAAATATCCTTGCTGAGAACAGAAAGAAAGGCATTAGGGCAGCCCAGGCCCTATCCATCTTTAAGACGCATTTCATGAAGCAGACAGGCCAACCAGAAAGATGCTTTCAACAAGAAATCCAATTAATAGTGTTCAGCTTTTTGCTCAGTGGCCCTTTGACTATAATTCTGCAGGAAGGGTTCAGACTAGCATCCGGTGAGCTTTCCGTTGACCTCCAAGAATAGATTGTCTAAGTGACATTTGAGGACAACCTGACTTTAAAATGCCTGGTGACTGATCACAGAGGAGGAGACAGGCCAGGAAGCTACAGGAAATGGATATGAGTCAGTATAATGTCAATTGACAAAGAGAATTGGTGAAATGAGGGGAGTCAACATCAGAAAGATCTAGAGTACATTGGGAATGGGGGGGGGGGAATCAACTCTGGAGCAAAAAGAAAACAATACTGGATGCTTTATTGAGTTTTTAAACTTGGAACACAACTTATAAAATACTCAACTGCTTTCTTAATAGTTTCTAATGTTCCTACTTTGTTGTTGGACTTTATGAGATGTGGAATCCACAAAAAGGTTTTTCCCCCAAGAAATATTCTCAAAAGTAAAAATCCACATAGTGTTAAAAGCAGGGCAGGATTTATTATTCCTCAGGTAAAATCTAAAAAGCAAGGACAGCAATTATAATCTCAATACAATAGTAAGAAAGCATGGAAAAATATTTGCTGAAAGACACCATCAACAATAAAATACTATCGTTTCTTAATATGTGCAATGAATGGCATAGCATCCCAAGTACCAAGAGAAAGAGACAGCAAAGTCACAAGAGATGGAAACCTCAATACAGTCCTTTTATAATTACATAAATATATAAACAAGAAGCATCTCAATAGAATTCCAGAAAATGTTAGGTACAATAGATCTCTGATGATGACTAAATAGAACTGGGAATATTTACCTTTAAAGCATTGAAAGATATTCTAAGTCACAAAAATCTGCTAAACAAATACAGAAAAACAAAATATTAGATAGAGTCTTTACTGACCACAATGCAATAAAATATTTAATTAGTGAAAGGTCATAGAAGAAATGATCTAAATATTAATGCAAGCTAAAAAATTAGCTCTAAAGAATTGATTGTTCAAAAAATGATAGAAATAATACATTATTTCAATCAAATAAAAGGATGATAATAAATGAGACAAAGTACTCAAACATCTGTAATATAATCAAATCAGTTCTTAGGAGAAAATGTTTATCTCAAAATACTGTCCTCAACAACAAAAATAACAGATCATTGAATTGAGAATGCAATTTTTAAAAACTCCCTAGAAAAACAGCAATACAACTGAGCCTCAAATTAGAAATCCTGAAAATCAAAGAAGAGATTGATAATATTGAATTCAAAGGAAAAAGTTTGCAAAGTTCTTTACATATTAACTCATACATTGGGGGGAAGGGGAAATTGAACGAATCACAAATTAATTCCCAGTGAGAAAAAAAAGCACCAACAGATTTAAAAGTGAGTTCTGTGAAACCTTCAAACAAACATTAATTCTAATGCCACTTAAATAATTTGCAAAAATTGAAATATAAAGAATCTTATAAAATTATTTCTATTTTATAAGACAAAAATACAGTCTTGATACCTAAATGATGGAGAGATAATGCAAAAAGAAAAGAAAATTATAGGCTAATATCTCTGATGAATACTGACAAATAATATTGAGTAAAATGTTAGCCAAATGGTCACAATAATATTTTTAAAGAATATACATTATTGACAGATGTTAAGGACCATGCCTAAGTGAAGAGGCAGGTCAATTCTCTGAGAGGCTCCACAGCTGTGAATCATAACACTGAGGAGTGCAAAGCAGCCTTCACTAAAGCAAATGTTCCTTGTGGATTGGGAATGAAATAAATTTGAGGCAAAAGGAAGAGGAGAGAAGTCAGAAAATGCAACTGCCTCAGTCTTCTCATATCATTGTCATCATCCTCTCACATAAAGAGATTCATTCTACAGGTCTGAGTTAGACCTCCAGCAGCCCACTGGAAGGTGGCTCCTATATCACAACAGATAGATTAGATTTGTACCAAGAATGCAGATTTTTTTTGGGGGGGAGGCTGGGGTTAAGTGACTTGCCCAGGGTCACACAGCTAGGAAGTGTTAAGTGTCTGAGACCAGATTTGAACTAGGGTCCTCCTGAATTCAGGGCTGGTGCTCTATCCACTGTGCCATCTAGCTGCCCCTCAAGAATGCAGATTTGATTTAATGTTAGAAAAAAATAAATATTGCACTCTATACAAAGGACAAAAACAGTAAAAATCACAATTTTGTCAACACATGCAGAAAACACTTTTGATAAAATGGAATTTCTATTTCTATTAAATAATTAAAAAGCATAGAATAAATTGACTTTTACTTCATATGGCAAATATTATTGATTTCAAACCAATGATCATCATTATATGTAATAAGGGAAATGATGAAAAAAAACTTTTTCCAATAATATCAGGGGTAAACAATAATATCCTTTATCACAATAATAATGTAATTCTAAAAATGCTAATGATGGCAACAAGACAAAAGAAGAAATTGTCTTAAATACAGTCAAAGAAGAAACAAAATTATTATTTTTCATAGATGTTATGATAGGTGACCCAATACATGAATGAAAAATTAATTGAAAATTAATAATCAACAAGTTAACAGGATGAAACATATGTAAAGCATCAACTTTGAATCCAAGACTTCTAATTCAAAAGTCTGATGTTCTTTCCCCTGTTCCATCTCAATGTCTGTTTTGAACTAGACCTTGAAGGATAAATAGGATTTGGAGTGAAGAGAAGCTCAATTAGTCAACCAAAAAGAATTTAAGTGCATGCTATGACATAGGCTAGATAAAGGGAATTTAAAGAAACAAATTAAACAGAATGGAAAGAATTTACATTCTATTATTCTATTCTGGGAAATAATATGTAGTTATATTTGTATAATAATAATGATAATTAAAATATATGGCACTTATTATGTACCATGCACTGTGCTAAACACTTTACAATTGTCATCTCATTAAATTCTCTTAAAATTTTAGGTACAATTTTGAGGCGAACAGAAATTAACCTGCCCAGGGTCAGACAACCAGTAAATGCCTGAAGCCACATTTGAATTCAGGTCTTCCTGACTCTAGGCTTGGAATTCTCTCCATAGAACCACCTAAATATTTTAGACTAGAACTCAGATCTTGTCTTCCAGTCTAACATTCCAATACTGAAATCATATTGCAACTGAATGTGAATTTTTTGGGGGAGCAATGGGAGCTAATATTGGGAAAAGATTATTTGGCCTTTTACATTCATATGAAGGAACTGCTGTCCCAGAGCCTTGGAATAGCAGTAGTGGCAGGATAAAGGCAATGAGCTGCCTGGGGAAATATTTCTAAGCATATGCTTGGTTGCAGAGCTGGATGTTATTATTGTCTCATGGCCAAGAAGAAAATGTCAATAGCAACATTTAATAGCTTTGGTAGGAACGATATAAGAAATCTCTGCAGAAGGAGAAATAGCAGTGGTTTGATACCCATCCAAGTGACTACCACCTGCCATTATGCAGAAAATGAAAACAAGAAGAGAGAAATATCAAGAGCACTGTGTGAATGTTGATGAAGATCAATGGACTGGAGGACAGAGTAGGAAATAAACAAAAAGCAAGAGAAACACAATGAATGCGCAGCTTTCCACCCAGTTACAGGTCAAGGGGACTGCTGGGTAGATGATAACTATTCATTTTAGCATTGGATCCTAGCAGGAAATAGCAATGCCTGCCTAATACAAAAAACTTTTGTTTTTCAGGAATAGACAAAGTGATTTGAACAGAAATGTAGTAAATGGCAAGAGAACAACCGTCTATCCCACTGGTTCTGACTTTCACATTTCAAATTTTCTGCTAGCCTACCTGGTAGGGAAGTTTTCCTCTTTATTCTTTGTCTCTTCATACCCAATTCATTTTTCAAGACCCAACTCAAAACCACCCACACCATGAAGCTTTCACAAAATGCTCTGAACTCCAGGAAGCTCTTTTTACTGAATTCCTATAGTACTTAGGGCTTAAAGCATGATCCAATGGATTGAGCCTTTGAGTTAGACAAAAACAAGCTAATTTCGAATCCTGCCTCTTGTATTTAAGAATCATATAGCACTAGCTGTGTGACCCTGGGCAAGTCACTTAAGCCCAATTGCCTCAGCCAAAAAAAAAAAGAATCATATAGCAATGAGCAAGTTGTGTCAGCTCTCTGTGCCTCATTTTCTGGATAAATGGATAGAACAATAATGTAGCAGGAGGAACTATTACCTATATCATATGATTGTTATCTATAAAGTTCTTTATAAGGCATTATATAATATAAGTTTTTATCATGATCATACTTATTTCTGGAGATGATATGACAATGAAACACAATTTTTGAACAAAGCCTGGAAAGGCTTAGAATATAGGCCTGAGAACTGATTATGTGTCTGAGGGCTGCCTAGCTAACTTCAGAGGCTCATCATTGGAATAATAATGACTAACATAATAATAGATAATATTTGCATAGCAGTTTTAGGTTTGTAGAAGTGGTTTATTGCATCAGTTCATATAAGTCTTTTGGGGTTTCTCTGAATCCACCCCTTTCATTACTTCTTTCAGTTCTTGTTCAGTAGTTTTCTTAGTCATATCCAATGCTTCATGATCCCATTTGAAGCTTTCTTGGAAAAGATATTGGATTGATTTATTGTTAGGTGACTCATCCACTGCTGCATAGCTAGGAAAGATTAGTCTTCCTTCCACCAGACCTAGCTGTCTCTTCATGATTTTTATAGTGCAATAATTCCCAATCATATCATATGTTATAATGTGATTAGCCCCTTTCCTTCCAGTTCTTTAATTAAAAAAATTGCTGCTATAAATATATACATATGATTCTTTCCCTTGCTTCTTTGACTTCCTTGGAATATAAACCTAGTAGGTAATATCTTTGGGTCAAATGTTATGTGCAGTTTACTGCCTTTTAGAATAGTTCCAAATTGTTTCCAAAATGATTAGACCAATTTATTACTTAATCAATGGTACATAGTATTTCTGTTTTTCCCTATTCCCTCCAACAATTTTCATTTTTGTTTTCTGCTATCTTTATCATCTTGGCATTTGATTTGTCATCTGAAGAATGTGAAATAGAACCTCAGTTCCTTAACTTAAATTTTTCTAATTGTTTATGATTTGGAGCATCTTTCATATGGTTGTTAAGAACTTGAATTTCTTTACTTGAGAAGGGCTGGTTCATTTTCTTTGACAGTTTATCTACTAAGAAGTGGTTATTATTTTTATGTATTTGAATTGATTCTTTATACATCTTAGAAATCAAATCTTTACTTGATAAAATTGTTATAAAAATTTTCCCACCTAATTTGTTAAAATTGGATAGTTCGTTTAAATTATTGAGATTTTAACTGCTTTTATTTTCTTGGGCAAAATCTTTCCAATTTTATATCAAAATTATCCAGTTCAGAGACTTATATGAACTGATGCTGAGTGAAATGAGCAGGACCAGAAGATCATTATATACTTCAACAACAATACTATATGATGATCAATTCTGATGGATGTGGCCCTCTTCAATAATGAGATGAAATAAATTAGTTCCAATAGAGCAGTAATGAACTGAACCAGCTACACCCAGGGAAAGAACTCTGGGAGATGACTATGAACCACGACATAGAATTCCCAATCCCTCTATTTTTGTCCATCTGCATTTTTTATTTCCTTCACAGGCTAATCGTACACTATTTCAAAGTCTACTTCTTTTTGTACAGCAAAATCACTGTTTGGACATATTTACATATATTGTATTTAACTTATACTTTAACATATTTAACATGTATTGGTCAATCTGCCATCTGGGGGAAGGGAAGGGGAGAAGGAGAGGAAAAGTTGGAACAAAAGGTTTTGTAATTGTCAATGCTAAAAAATTACCCATGCATATATCTTGTAAATAAAAAGCTATAATAAAAAAAAATTATCCAGTTCGTCTTTCACAACATTCTCTATTCCTGTTTTACTCACAAACTCATTCCCTATCTATATTTGTTTAAAAAAAAAAGTATCTTCTTTCTTACTTATGTAACTAGTATATGACATGAACTTTTACATTTAGGTCACGTAGTCATTTGGTGTTTATGGTGTTATATTATGTGTTATATTGTGTGAGATATTAGTCTAAACCTATTTTCTGTCTAATTGTTTTCTAGTTTTTCTACTAATCTTTGCTGAATTGTACCAGTAGTTGTAGTCTCAGTGCTTATCAATCAATATGTTACCATGATCACCAGTTTCTATATATTGTAATTTAATCTCTTCAGTTTAATTTCTCTATATTAAAATCAGCAGCCAATAATTTTGATGATTACTCCTTTGTAGTATAATAGTGATAATTATGACACCATTGTTTACATATCAGATATATTACATTTTACCACTTTCCCAAGATTCTTCAGTACCTCTATGAAAATTTGGAGGTCTCCAGCCTCTTTGCCATTGACTTCAGTTGTCATCATTCATATTCCTTCAATTTTAGGGGTCTTCTGCACTCTAGTTCCATTTAACCACTCATCAATTAGATTACCTTTTACTTAACCCAAAAACTGTAGCAAAAACAAACCTATAAGCATTATCCAAGGAGGGATCAATGAAAGAGCATAATCTTCCCTATCTGGAGAGATTAAAAGGATTAGATTTATAAAATAGCTCAGTAATTAAATCTCACAATCTCATCAAGTTCCAAGTTCAAAGCCCTCTTCCAGCTCTCAGCACCCTGATTTTTCAGGGTTTCCTTGCTGGGCTGGCAACATTACATCTAATTTAGAATGCTGCCTCCAAGCTCCTAACTTTGCACTCCTGGCTCAGTTCTAGGTCTGAGGATTCCATCATTTGGATACAGAATGAAAAAAGACAAATGAAGGAGATCAAAACAAAACCCCTTATTCTTGAAGGTGTAGGGCCTATAGGGGAAGGTAAGTAATAATCCTTACCTTCACTCAGTGTAGTTCATGATGTTCATGTTGTGAACAGAAAGTTTTTGATTACCTCAGGAAAGAATGAAAGATTATCTAGTAATTTTAAAGAAGCAGCCTGTTCCAGCTACCTAGCCAACTGAAAGTCCTACTTATATAAGGAAGCACAGAATGTCTTCTCGGAAAAGCTGGGCCTCTTCTAAGTGGGTACCTTCATGTTAGATAATCTGGGCATGTGTAAAGAGAAGCCCTATTATATTCTTATAGTTTAGTATCTAACAATGTTAGAACCTTGTGATAGGATCAATATCTATAAGAATTCTCTCTTCTCTCTCTTTTCCCAACATCCCAAGGGCATGGGCATCAGACCATCCTAATAGCCTCCTTTTTCTATCCCTCTGCCTTAAGTTGCTTGACCTTTTATTTTTTCAGATAAATTTCATTACTATTTTTGCATAATAAGCCATTGATAGTGTGGTGACCGTGTTAGCATCCTGGGTACCTTAGAATCAACTGGAGTTAGGATAAGCAAAAGTCCTTATTCTTGGTCTTTAGCAGTAGAAGTGAAGAGAGTGGATGCTGAGGATCTCTGTGACCTCATCTCACTCTCTTGCAGAAGTGACCCTGGGTAGTCTCATTGCAATTCCTAGTCCCTCCCACAATTCTCTGTATACACCAAATGATTGGGCCAGCACAGGATAGTGGGAAAGGCCATTTTCCAAGCATATTCCTATAGAATATTGGCCAAAAAGTAATTAGCCTCAAGTGCTTGATTGTCTGACCCTAGTGCATTGATTCAAGAGTTTCAGCCCTTTATATGATAGTTTCATTGTTATGGCACTGAATAAATTTAAGTAATATTATTCATTTTATTATATTGGCACAGCCCAACCATAAGCAATTAATATTGCTCAGGTATACTAAAGCTGATTTGTAACTATGCCCAAAGGGTTATCAAACTGTGCTTACCCTTTGATCCAGCAGTGTCTCTACAGAGTCTGTATCCCAAAAAGATATTAAAAATGGGAAAAGGATACACATGTGCAAAAATGTTTGTAATAGCTCTTTTTGTGGTGGCAAGGAACTGGAAACTGAGTGGATGCCCATTAGTTGGAGAATGGCTGAATAAGTTATGGTACATGAATGTAATGGGATATTATTGTTCTATAAGAAATGATCAGCAGGATGATTTCAGAAAGGTCTAGAAAGACTTACATAAACTGATGCTAAGTGAGATGCATGGAACCAGGAGAACATTACACATAGCAACAACAAGATTATGTGATGATCAACTCTGATGAACTTGGTTTTTTCAACAATGAATTGATTCAGACCAATTCCAAAAGACTTGTGATGGGAAGAGACATCTGTATCCAGAAAAAGGACTATGAAGACTGAAAGTGGATCACAATATAATATTTTCAACTTTTTGTTGTTGTTTGCTTGCTGTAGATGGGATGAACTCTGAAAAGGTATACTTAAGATACTGACAGCAGGGTGCTCATAGTTAAGGACATCTATTCAGTGTGATTGATGAGATAATGATTCTTTAGTTAAGCACATACTTAGTGTGATATATTATATATTGGCTCTCCTAACAGTTGGTGCATGCTCAGTGTGCAGTAGTGATATAATCATACCGAAGTATTTAAGGGCTGAGGAACACAGAAGAAGAATCACAGTCACAGATTCAGAAAAGACCCAAAAAGACTCCAGTTCCATACTCCGGACTCCATTTTTGACCAGCCTCATAGTGGCCCTTCTGCCTTCATCACTTCTCCACCTAAAGACCAAGGCCTATCCAGAGATACTCCAGAAAGCTAGCCCGGACATTACAACTTGTTATTTTTTCTTTCATTTTTTCTTCCTTTTTGATCTGATTTTTCTTGTGCAGCATGATAAATGTGGAAATATACATATATATATATATATATATATATATATATATATATATATGAATTGCATGAATTTAACACATATTGCATTACTTCCTGTCTAGGAGAGGGGTAGGAAGAAGGGAAAGAGAAAAATTTGGAACACAAGGTTTTGCAAAGGTGAATGTGAAAACTATCTTCATATGTATTTTGAATATAAAAGGCTATTATTTAAAAAAAAAAAAAGAATACTGAAGCTGAAGAAATCACATTTCTGAAATACTGAAATGTTGTTATTTACACTATTCAGTATAATATTTTATTATATACTACTTAACATTGTTCTTTGATTAACAGAATAATTAAATCTCTAAGTTGGAAGTAATTTCAAAAGTTAGATAACTTTTTGTATCCAATTTTGTATCCACTGCCAACCATGCTATAATATTCCTGATAACAATTATGCCATCATACCATTTATGCTCCACTTGTTTCTTGTGTTTCTTCCCAACTAGGTTTTTAAGTTCCATAAAGGCTTATGGACTGAGTTTTATTCTCCAAAAAACATAGTAAACATTTAGTCATTAATTGTGGATTTACTTATTTTTCAACAGCAGTCACATCAAATCCACTCACAAAGAGCTAAGAGACACATTAACTAAAAAGTTTTCAGTCATTTTTCAGACATATTTGTCACTCCATTTGGGATTTTTTTTTGCTGAAGCAATTGAGGCTAAGTGACTTGCCCAGGGTCACACAACTAGGAAGTATTAAGTGTCTGAGGCCAGATTTGAACTCAGTAACCCCTGACTTCAGGGTTGATGCTCTATCTACTACATCAACTAGCTGCCCTTCATTTGGGATTTTCTCAACAGAGATATCAGAATAATTTGTCATTTTCCTCTCTAGTTCATTTTTACAGATGAGGAACTTGGGCAAACAGGGTTAGATTGCTTGCCCATGCTCACACAACTAGTAAATGTCTGAGGCCAAATTTGCACTCAGGAAGACCCATCTTCTTGATTCTAGTCCTAGCCTTCTATTTCACTACACCACCTAGCTACCCAAAAGGCTTTCAAAGATATTTTTAGATGGTGTGTTACACTATTTTTCTCTTCATCTTGCCAAATTTAAAGAGGATATGTAAACTTTGGCAATGTAGGTCTAAACCCAGAATCAATGATCATGTTAAAATGCACTAACCATCAGTAGAACTAAGTCATAGAATAAATAATTGGCTATCTCAAACACCTAACATGTTCATTATTGTCAATATTTATCTGCAAATAATTTCAAATTCAATTAGCATTGATTGATGTCTGGAGGAATATTTTCTAATCAAAGATGCTTCTGTTTTCTGTCCCTGGCAATATCATACTCCTATCCCAATCCCTATTCTTAACTGGTGGATCTTTTTAAAGTAGCAAGTCATTCCTATTATATATATTACAGTCTTTTTTCAGGGGCTTTGTCACACAACATATAATTGGCTATGTCTGGCTACCCACACTCTATAATGTCATAGATCATACATGCAGAGCTGGGTCCCCAGAGAACCTCAGAGACCTTATGGCTTGAGGAAGGTATCAGGATAAAGATATTTTACTTAGTCATCATTTATATACTGGTTAGTGATGGCTAAGGGGTTTTGTCCATATAAATAACCTCACTGATCATTTACCAATAGGTGAAGGATGTGCTGCATTAGTGAGTGAGTACATTTGTGTTTTGTCCTGTAAGGCTATTCCCAAGGCTTCTTCTGGGAAAATCAGGGTCAGCATTTTCCCTTCTTATGGCTCCCACATCCCCCTAGCTGAATAATTGCATCTGGGTGCTCCAGCTGCAGAACACATACCTAATTAAAACAATTCCTATACACTGCTGTTAGAATCACTTCTGAATGTCCCCATCCTATAAACATATCATATTATAATATTAATGGGGAATCTGTTCCTTTTATTTCCTCAGTCACTTCACAGTTCATTGATTAACCAGATGCCAAGCATACATTCCCTTCCCTCTGTGTGTGCAGAGCTTTATCATGGAGAGCCCATTATCTATCCAGTCCAAAGTTTCTCAGGGAGATTTTTCCTATCAATTGTTTCCTTCTGGTTCATAGCATATGGACAGTTTATTCTCTCATCAATCCTCAATGGGCCATTCGTGTCCTTGATAATAATAACAGCTTTAATGTATGTGTTCCCATTTCAGGATATATAAATGGTTATCTTGAGCTAATTTAATTAAGTAGCACCCGGGCTATTGTCCATCATGCCATTCTTCCATTGCCATAATGGTTTTTTATTAAGATCGAAGTCCCTAACTTTCTCCCCACCAGAAACAAGAGGAGTCCAAAAAGGCATGGGACAGGGACAGGGTGGAATTAGAAAGGGCAAAACAGAAAGAAAGAGGGTGGTTGGATGAGAGGGTGATGGGAGTAAACTTGAAAGGTCTTAGTGCTCAACCTGAGCTTTTGATTTGTATGCTAATTATATGCAATAAGTTATACTCAGGCTTTGCAAGATAAAATAAGAATTTAGGATAATAGATTTAGAAATAGGACCTACCTTAGCAATGATTTAATGCATATTTTTATTTTACATTGAAGAAACTGAGACACAGAAAGGTGAAAACAATTAGTCAATAAATATTTATTAGGATCTATTAAGTGCTAGATACTTCACTAAGTACTGGATATATAAAAAGAGTCCTTGCCCTCAAAGAGCTCACAATATAATGAGAGACAACAAACAAATAAAGTACAAACAAACTATATACAGGATAAATAAGAAATTATTAAGAGAAAACACTGGTATTAAACTGAGTTGGAGAAGGCTTTTTATAGAAGATGGGATTTATTTGGGACTTAAAGGAAGCCAGGAAAACCAATAGGTGGAGAAAAGGAGGGAGAAAATTCCAGGCATGGGAGAAACCCAGAAAAAATGCCCAAAGTAGAGAGATGGAGTGTCTTGTTCCTGGGACAGGCAAGAGGTCAATGTCACTGGAAGGCAGAGTATGTATCAAGGAATAAGGTAGAAGAAGAATGGAAATGTAGAAGAGGGATAGGATATAAAGTGCTCTGAACATCAAATAAAATTTTTTGTAATTCTGGAAGAGACAAGGAGCTATTGGAGTTTATGGAGAAAGGAGGTGATATGGTCCAATCTTTGCTTTATAAAAAAATCACTTTGGTGGCTGAATGGAGAATGAATTAGAGTAGGAAGAGGTTTTGAGGCAGTAGAGCTAACAGCAGGCTATTGCACTTGTCCAGGTGTGAGGTGATAAGGACTGCACTATGCTGATGGCAGTGTCAGAGGAGAGAGAAGCATATTTTGGAGACATGTTGCAGAGGTGTATTCAATAAACTTTGGCAACAGGTTGGATATGAAGAATGGATAACAAGTCAAAAGTAACATCCAGTTTGGGAGCTCTAGAGAGTAGGAGGATAGAATAGTAATAGGAAAAGTTGGGGTGGTAATGGGTAGGAGGATTAAGGGAAAGATAATGAGTTCAGTTTAAGATATGTTGAGTTAAAAATGCCTACTAGACATCCGGTTTGAGACATCTAAATGACAGTTGGATGTGTGAGCCTGGAGTTCCGCAAAGAGGCTGGATACATAATCTGAGAGTCATCAGTATTAAGATGGTAATTAAAGCCATAGGCACTAAGTAACTTAAACTCTTACACCTCAATTTCCTCATCTGCAAAATTGGGTAAAAATAGCACCTATCTCATAGGGGTGTTGTGAGTTTCAAATGAGATAAAGTGTTCTGCAGATTTTAAAAGCACGATATAAACATTTATATGGTGCCTACCATGTGCCAGCCAGAGTACTAAGTACTTTGTAAATACTATCTCATTTTATCCTCATAAGAATCCTGGATGTTTTATAGTTGAGTAAACTAAGAAAAAATATTGTCTTATTTGCTCTCCATCACAACCCAATGATTTAGGTGCTACTACATTGTTATCCCATTATCCAGGTGAAGAAACAAGTAACTTTTAAAAGGTTAATCAGAATGTCTGATATTTATATGACTCTTCAAAGTTTACAAAGTGATTTTTGTCCATTATTTTATTTGAGCCTTACTACCATCTGAGATAGGTGCTCTATTATCATCCCCATTTTACAGATAAGGAAACCTAAAAAGGACCTCAATTTGACGAGGAATTGCTATCTTTTTCTGTGTTACTAATCCCTCTGTCAGTCTGGTGAAACCTAAGAATAGCTTCTCAGAATAATGTTTTTAAATGCATAAAATAAATTATTTTAAGATTACAAAGGAAACCTGTTATATGTATAATAATAGCTGGCATTATGATAGTTTTAAAGTTTATAAAGTCTTTACAAATGTTATAGCGTTTTATCTTTACAACAATCCTGAAAAATGGATGTTATTATGATGTCCATTTCACAAATGGAGAAACTGAAGCATAATGCTGTCCAGAATCACACAGCAAGTAAATGCTTGAGACTGGAATTGAACTTAAACTGAGAGACCTTGACCTCTAGGACCTGAGCTCTATCCACTCTGCCTCCTAGTTGTCTAGAACTGAAACACAGCCATAAAAAAAAAAAAAAAAAAATTGGTTTGGTTTGGTTTCATTTGGTTTGGTTTGGTTTAAGTTTTCTGCTACTTGGTTAAGAATTTATGATCTAGTCCTAAGTTCCTCAGGGTGAGGAAATTGAGACTTTAGATAAAAGAGGGTTAGTGTCTATGATTATACTATTGATAAATATCTCAAGTAGAATTTAAATTGAGCTTTTTCCTTTTTCTTTTTCCAAGGTGACATAGGTAGTAACAGATTCAGACTCAAGTTTTCTTTCTGTTCTAGTAGTTTTCCCATTATACCATGCTGCTACTCTCTAAACCAGGTTTCTTTCTCCTCTAAGATTCTTATATTCTGCAATTCTTT
The DNA here is from genome assembly GCF_048593235.1 of Sminthopsis crassicaudata. Taxonomy (NCBI): domain Eukaryota; kingdom Metazoa; phylum Chordata; class Mammalia; order Dasyuromorphia; family Dasyuridae; genus Sminthopsis; species Sminthopsis crassicaudata. The sequence continues at coordinate 225,412,524 of NC_133621.1, forward strand.
GATTCTTTGAAACCTGGGTTATCCTTATGAGTATATTGAAAGTGAAGTATACTTTGCTTAAAGCAAAGGGAGTTTCTGGAGACAAAACTAAATGTTAGATACTTTCTATGTATTTTGACCTTTATAAGAGGTCCCCTAGATAGCTTTTCCAAAAGGGGTACTGATAGAGAGTCAAGTAAAGGATTTGAAATCTTTGCTGTTCCTGACTCCCTACAGAAAATGCAGGAAAAATATAACTTTGTACTCTCAGCATCTGCTTAGCAGCAGCTGTCTTCTTTTGTGTGCCTAAAGTGTAACTCCTACCAGCATTGACCTGGTCCTTCATCTTGTTAGAGGAGGTCTATTAAATGGTAGCATCTATGATTTTTGTCATGTTTTGTTCAAAACCTTGAGAGGTCTCACTGACTTTTCCTAAAGATTAAGTAAGGTAGATAGAGAGATACTTCACCTTACACATTTCCTCTATCCTGTACCAAGTTAAGGTAAATTGAGTCAAGAAGCACATTATAAGTGCCTAATAGTATGTGCCAGCTTTTGTGTTAAGTTCTAGAAATATGAAGGGGGAGAAAATGCTCTCAAGAATCTCACAGTCTAATTAAAAATGAATACCAAAACAACTATATAAAAATAGAATAAATCACAAATAATCAACAGAGATTTGCTAGCATTAAAGGAGAATCTAGAAAGAGTTTTTGTGGAAAATAGAATTTTAGCTTGGATTTGAAGGAAACCAGGAGAATGAGATGAAGTAGAGAATTCCAGGCCCAAAGTACAACTAGTATAATGGCAGTTAGTTATTTTGTTCTTATTTCAGTCATGTCTAATTCTTCATATTCCCACTGGGGGTTTTCTTGGCAAAGATACTGGAATGGTTTGCCCTTTACTTCTCTAGTTCATTTTATAAATAAGAAAATTGAGGCAAACTGGGTTAAGTGTCTGGCCCAGGGTCACACAGGTAGTATCTGAAGCCAGATTTGAATTCACAAAGATGAGTCTACCTGATTCTGAACTCCAATTTCTTATGTACTACCCCTATCTTGCTACCTAGCTATTCCATCTTGAAAGCAGGAATATCTTGTCTTTTTGTATTCCAAAGCACAGTGAAGACTTAATGGATGTTTATTGACATTAGATTTGGAGTCTGAAAAACCTGCCTTTAAATTTTGCCTCTGCTTTTTATTCTTTATGTAGTCTTACACAGGGTAACTTCCCCTTCAAGATGCTTGTCCCATCATCTATAACTTGAGGAATCTGGACTCAATAGTTCATGTTTAAGGTCCCTTTTAGCTCTAGCATTGTCCTGGATGTTTGTTCTACTTCCTTGTACTTTAAGTAAAACTAATATAGAAAAATGATCTATTTGGGTCTCCCCAAATAGAATGCAAGCTAATTGAGGGCAGAGACCATTCCATTTATAATTTTGCATCCAGTGCCTAGCACAGTATCTAGCTCAAAAGAAATGCTATATGAATCCTTGTTGATTAATTGCTTCTTTGCTCCACAAAAGATTTATAATACCATTCCATTAAAAAAGGAAATTTCACTAACACATATGCCAACAGTATTATTGTCATTATTATTTATGAATAATTATTAACAACTTGATGATTTCTCATGTCCTTTCCAGCTCTTGATCTATGATCCTAAGGTTTTCTGAACATCCACAAATCACATTTATATCCTACAATGTTTTTATTTACCAAATATTTTCCTCATAACTCTATGAAATAAGTAGTGTAAATATTATTATCTACCAGTGTCTACCACTAACTTGGCTCTTGACCCTGAATGACTCATTCCACTGTCTGGCTTATCTACAGAGAAGAAACCATGATACTGAGAGACCCCAGAGGATTATCCTTGAGATACAAAATATCATAAAATCAGTTTGTTTTGTTTTGTTTTGTTTTTTCCTGCTGATAATTAGGTAGGAAGTAATTAAGTAACTGAGAGTGTGGGAAACTGATGGAAATGCTTCCCCTTTTGTATGGCTGTTTGCTTATAATTCTAAATGAACTACACCAATTTTCCAAGAAACTTGGTGAGTTAATTCCCACACTTGAGCAACTTGAACTTCTAATTGGAAAAGGTAGAGCTTTAAGAGCTACAGTTTGGACCCCAATGCAGAAAGTCTGTGAATATATAATATACCTTGATAGACCTTGATCCTAGGTACCTAAAACTTGGATACTTTTAACAGCTCTTTACTGAATTTCTTCTTGAGAAAAATTCAGTGACAAAGACAGACTTTGAACTCATTGATCCAAAGCCCTTTTCTGGGAGTAAAGAGATTTCTTTCTAATTAAAAAAAAATTCTGTCATCTATCTACTTCCCCTATCCCCTCAAAAATCATGATCCTAGAAGTCTTATAGTCCAATTTCCTTGTTTTATAAATATAAATTCCTTAGTTTTATAAACTAAGATCAGAGATATTAAAAGACTAGTCCAAGATCATGCAGCTAATTAGTGATAGCTAAAAGATCTCCTAACTCTGGAACATCGGTCTTTTTATCACACTGTGTTGTCTTTATTTCTTGCCTTCTCAAAAAAAGCAGATTTGATGCACAATGAAAGGATTTTGGAATTGGAAGGGACCTTAAAGGTCATAGGTTCTCACCTTTAATAATAGCATTTAAATGTACGTGTGTGTGTGTGTGTGTGTTTATATATATATATGTACATGTATTTATAAAAAACTTTGTGTATGTATGTATTTGAAACTTTATATATATTATGTCATTTGAGATGCATTATAGTCCTATGAGATACGAAGTACAAGTATTTTTGTACCCATTTTACAGATGAAGAAACTGAAGGTCAGAGAATTGAAATGTGCTTTCTTTTCACCTGTCATAGAACTCCTTACTTCCTGCAAGACACAGGTCAAATACCACCTTCTACATGAACTTATTTCTGACCTAGAACTACTATAGTCCTGCTTTACCATCCTGAATTTGACTATTCTATATTTATTATATAGGTAGCTAGGTGGCATAGTAGAGAAAGGGATGTCTGAAGACTCATTTTTGTGAGTTCAAATCCAGCCTCAGATACTTACTAGCTGTGTGACCCTGGGCAAATCATTTAACTCTGTTAACCTCAGTTTATTTTTATTTTTTTTATTAATTTTATAATTATATATCATATATATATTATAACATTTTTTGACAATACATATGCATATAATTATTTACAACATTATCCCTTGTACTCCCTTTAGTTCTGAATTTTTCCCCTCCTTCCCTCCACCCCCTCCCCTAGATGGCAGGCATTCCCAAACATATTAAATATGTTATAGTATATCCTAGATACAATGTATATGTGCAGAACCGAATTTTGTTGTTGTTATTGTTGCAAAAGAAGAATTGAATTCGGAAGGTAAAAATAATCTGGGGAGAAAAACAAAAAATGCTAACAGTTTACACTCATTTCCCAGTGTTTCTCTTCTGGGTGTAGCTGATTCTTTCCATCATTGATCAATTGGAATTGGATTAGCTCTTCTCTATGTTGAAGATATCCACTTCCATCCTCATACAGTATCATTGTTGAAGTGTATAATGATCTCCTAGTTCTGCTCGTTTCACTCAGCATCAGTTGATGTAAGTCTCTCCAAGCCTCTCTGTATTCCTCCTGTTGGTCATTTCTTACAGAACAATAATATTCATATACCATAATTTACCCAGCCATTCTCCAATTGATGGGCATCCGTTCATTTTCCCAGTTTCTAGCCACTACAAAAAGAGCTGCCACACACATTTTGGCACATACAGGTTCCTTTCCCTTCTTTAGTATTTCCTTGGGATATAAGCCCAGTAGTAGCACTGCTGGATCAAAGGGTATGCACAATTTGATAACTTTTGGGGCATAGTTCCAGATTGCTCTCCAGAATGGTTGGATTCTTTCACAATTCCACCAACAATGTATCAGTGTCCCAGTTTTCCCACATCCCTCCAACATTCATCATTATTTGTTCCTGCCATCTTAGCCAATCTGACAGGTATGTAGTGGTATCTCAAAGTTGTTTTAATTTTCATTTCTCTGATTGATGATGATTTAGAGCACCTTTTCATATGACTAGAAATAGTTTCAATTTCTTCATCTGAAAATTGTCTGTTCATATCCTTTGACCATTTATCAATTGGAGAATTAGCCTCAGTTTTTTATCTGTAAAATAACTAGAGAAGGAAATGGTGAAGCACTATAAACTCTCTGCCAAGAAAACCCCAAATGGGGTCATGAAGAATCAGATACAACTGAGAAACAATTGAGCAATTTGTCAAGTATTTATTTTGTGCATGCATACATATCTACATGCATACCTCCTTGCATATATGCATGTACATATACATAAAGCATCTCCAAAAATTCTACTGCATTAAGACTTTTGGTAGACCACACACATATACACACAGAAAGCATTTCAGAATTGGAAGGATCCTCAGAAATCCCATATATAGATCTAAATAGATAAATTTAATAGACTTTTAGATATAAATATATTTGATGTAATTAGATATAATAAATGTGTTAGTACAAATAGATATACATACACCCCACACACACCACACCACACCCTCACCCACACCTCACTATCTCCTGATGCTATTTTGAAACTAGAAATCCTTCTTTACATCTTTACCATTATACTTGGAACATAGAAAGTGCTTACTGATTGATCGACTTACTCAAGGCCATACAACTATAAATTTTGGAGGTGAGATTTAAACACAAGACTTCTCCGATTCAAAATCTATAATCCTGTCTTTTCTTTTCAGCCTATTCCATTATGGACAGTTCCAATTGGTAAGAAGTTTTCCCTTACCCATACACTAAGTCTGTTTCTCTGAAACTTCCAACCATTGCTCCTAGTTCCACCCTTTGGAGCCAAGAAGAAGCATTATAAATTTCCCAAAACATCCCCTCAACTACTTGAATATAACTATCATATACCTCCAAATCTTAGCTTCTTCATATAGAACATTCCCAATTCCTTCACCTGGTCATTTCCCTATGGAGGGTCTACTGCATCTCATTCCATCCACATTGATTTGAGATCACTGGGGAGAAGATGCTATATAAACCTGACAATACTGAATACTCCCAGAGATTAGATTTTGGTTTCTATATGACCCCCTCTTCCCTTTCCTTCAAGAAACCCATTGCCTGCCTTGACTTCAGCACATTCCTCAGCCATGCGCCATCTTCAATGACAGGCAATCCATTTGAAGTAAAGAATTCTGTCAGTTCTCATTAGGATTGTTTTCCCTGCCATCAGCAGCAGCAACCTTAGTTAATGCTGCTCCCAGCAAGCACCCTCTGGACCAGAAAATCACCCCATGCCAAAGTGCCTTAGCTAGGCAAAGTGGAAAATCATCCTCCAAAAACTTCCTTATAACTTAGGATATCTTGTCAATAGCCATAACTATACCTCTGGTTTCATTAAAATGAGAGCATCTCTGGGTAAAGGGGGAAGAAAAGTTTTATTTGTAGCATGTGGAGGAAAGACACTCAAGAGAAAAGGGAAAACTTTAAAGACATGAAAAGACTTCTTACTGCTTTGCAGAGGCATTGATGGTTCAGGGTATTATCAGGGTTCATTTATCTTTTACTTCCTGTGGATAGTTACAATTATCCATTTATCTCCCCCTCACTGACAATTGGGTAGGAAGCAATCAATGTCAAAGTTATTCTGGACTTAACAAGTTTTAGGGATATTCAGCAACAACAAACACAAGATAGCCAAGAGTTATGTGTATGCCTACAAGTAGCCCACTTTCAACAAGCGCCTCTCTAGGTCTTCATAAGCTTTAAAACTTTAAAGGTTTTAAAGCTTCATAAACTTTAGAAGCCTTTCTAAATCTACCTACTTCTAAATGATAGAACAGATAGAGTACCAAGTCTGGAGTCAGGAAAACTTTTTTTTAATTTAAATCTGGCTTCAGAAAGTTACTCTGCTCCTGAATAAGTCACTTAAACCTGTTTACCTCAATTTCCTCATCTGTCAAAATGATCTGGAGAAAGAAATAGAAAAACTATTCCAGTATCTTTACCAAGAAAACTCCAAACTGAATCATGAAGAATTGAATATTAAAAAGCAATAACAACAAAAAAACCTTCTTATAAGAAAACTTAACTCAGGATTCCCACTTCCTACTGTGTGTGTGTGTGTGTGTGTGTGTGTGTGTGTGTGTGTGTGTATTTGTGGGGGGGGGGTGTGGAGGGTATAGTAGGGGAAGAAAAAAATTGGAGAAAAAAGAATTGAAGGTTTTGTTTTTGTTTTTGTTTTGTTTTGTTTTGTTTTGTTTTAACTGGGTATTACATCCTGGTTCTGCCACAAACTAATTGTGATCTTAGACACATCATTTTATCTCTTAGAAGTCTTAGAATTCTGCATTTTTAAGACATCCTAGGCACACACATACATACACACATACATGAATACAACTCCATCTGTTTAACCTTTCTGTAAGGAATTTTCCAATTCAAATGTAGCAATGAGCTGAGAAAGGCAAAGGAACCTGAAGAATAATGTAGATTTTTCTCATCCATTTCCTTCATGCCATTGAAAGTAGATTTAATGCTATGGCTATGTGGAAGAATCAAAGGGCAATGTTAAGGTTGATACCCCTGAGAATATTGTGGTTTAGTGCAAAGAATGCTCAATTTGAAATGAGGAAACTTGAATTTGAATCCCAACCCTGATAAATAAATAATCATTGTTAAATCATTGTTACTATTATAATTGGTCCAGAATTATGGTTTCATTGCTGAAAGGAACTCACTCTGACAATGTAGACCAGCACAGGCTCTGCAGCTTAGAGAGATAATGAGGGCAATAAAGATGTTAAATAGCCAAATGATAATTCCTCCTTTCTGTGACCACAATATAGTATGTATTAGCAGCTGAACTTGAACCCACTATATGACTGGGGTAATCTGAAGCACTCTCTTCTATACACTATACCAAACCAAAAAAAACAAAATTATTATTTTAACCATCTACCTAAATCCTACATATCCTGTTTCATTAATACATCTACTGGCAAGGCTGGACATCTAACATCCAATGTACATCATCATCATCATCATCATCACCACCATCACAAATAGTTGTAAGCATTGTCATAATAGTAGTGATGACGATAGTAATAATTAATATTCTTCAGTTCAGACCTCATATCTAGCTACCTTGAACCTAATGTACTGGACTTTCCTCATAACAATTTCTTAGGGACCTTCTTCTCTCTACTAAAATAAGATAAATCATGTTTAGTTATTAATAAGTAGGTATTCTTCCAGGGATTTATGTCTGAATTTTAGCAGAGGTCTCCCTCCATTGGTCAAATGCAGAAGAGTGAGTAATAGTAGAATTTTAAGCACCATGACAAAGTTAAGGGGAAAATACATATAAAATATGTGTGCATGCATTCATATATTCAGATATCCATGTATGCAAATATATTTACATGTGTGTATGTCTAACTTATACACACATATATAATGTAAGACCAATAAGGGTCCCTTATGAAAGACCTTAGATCACACTCTAACTGACCAGACAGTCTAAAATTGAGGAACAGGGAGGACAAAGTAGTAAAAAGCCTTTCTCTCTGTCCACTTGGCCTTGTTTTGATGCCATGGGCCCAGGTAGGCCATTTTCCAGCCCAGCCAGAAGGAAGGAAAATTGAACTGTAGTCTAGAGAGCTATCCGTTCTGACCATTAGTCAATCACCAGGAGCCCGTTAGACCTAATTGTCTTTGAAACATCCACCGAACCAACACTTTTTTGGAGGTCAGACTTTGAGGCCAGAAAGGAGGCAACAATACCTGTGATGAAAATAAAAATATAATAGGTTCAGATAGTTTGGATGAAAATTATCTTTAGGGGTCTCCTCCAGTTGGTTTGTTAATGAGGTGAAGCCTAATAATGGTCTTGGCTGTAATAAAGATGAATTACTTTTTTTCCATAAAATAATGAAACTTTGGTAAACATTCCAGGTTTATCACTTAATCCCTCCCTAGTGCACCAAGAGAGAAGGAGAGAGAAAGAGAAAGAGAGGAGACCTCCCCCAAACCCACCCCCCATTTTTAATATTCTGAGCTATTAGATTTCAATAACCCACTCCACAGCAATGCAGGTCTCATTTCCCTGGACAGACCAAATAGGCAATAACAGCCTCTCGGTTAGAACACTAATGTTGTAATTTAGAACTTCTGTCAAGATGAAAGATCTTTGCTGGGATCCTCAGAGGGCCCACAGCGACACTTCAGCCCAGGCCCGGATAATGAAGTTTTCATTATTAAATAAAGATATTTTAGGAATGTCATAAACCATAAATCCATTCTCCTGTAATGCACTGCCAACCTTATTGTGTTTATTTCTGGTGTATGACCCACCCCTCTATCCCCTGTTGCCCTAGGCCCAGAAACCCTGTTTTTTTGTTTTGTTTTTTAATCTGCCCAGCCCCCTTACATAAAGTAGTACACTTAAGTTGCTATGGTGACAGAAAACAGTGTCTTCTCCCTCATTGAGGCCCCAATGATTATAAAAAAGTGAAATGAATGGATGGAGAAGGCAAGTTCCCAATCCTCTCTTCATTCCCCCTCTTCCTCCTCACCTCAGTTTGCCAAACAGCTGGGAGAGTAACTCCAGACAACTTTATCTCACCACAAGGAAATGCTAACATGCACCATCAGGTCTGGCTGTTCTTAAAAATTATGGGACAATCAATTTTTAATGTGAATTTAGTGGTGGTAGGAAGCATTGGACTCCAAGCCCCAGAGAAATGGCTGCTGTATTTATCTACCTGCTAAGCATGCCAAGTTAGTTTCTCTAGATTCTAGCTGCCCTGACTCTTCCTTGTCCCTGACCTCACAAGGCACTCTATTAGAAGAGATAAACTAAACTGCTAAAATGTCCCCCTTTTTCCCCCTCTCTGGCATCCCTCAGACCAAGCTCTCTTGTTCTCTGCAAAGATCTGGGGAGGGCAAATGTGAAAATGGAAATCAAAACTAAGCTGATTCAGCCTATATGCTTCCTTACAATCAGAAGCTCACACAATTCAGGGAGTCATTTAGTCCATTCTAAAGTCCATATGCTAGATAATACTTAATCAGCTCTTCTCAAGGATTTCCAGAAAAAGGAAGTTCTATAATCTGCATAATGTATGACATTAAGTCAGTTTAATCTTCTTTACATCTAATGTGGATTGCCCTCAATGAATAATGAACAATTTTTCAAATCAGATAAAGGACAACAAGTTTCTTAGACTTATGAAGGCTTGGATTTGAATCCTACTTCAGATATGTACTAGCTGTGAGACTCTAGGCAAGTAACTTAACTACCAGTCTGCAAAATAGAATAATGAAAGCATTTCCCTTTCAGGGTTGTTGTGAGGAGCTCATGAAGTAGCATTTGGGAAGATTCCCTCTAATTCAGGAATGTGTTGATATAGAAGATTTCAGAGACCACTTCTAGCTCTAAAAGTCTATCATTCTGTGATTGGTGGAAATATTAAGGCACAAAACACACATCTCAGTTAATAAAACTCAAATTCTGTTCATGGATTCACTTGGATAATTGTACCCAAAATTGGGAGGGGGAGTTATTGATCATATCTACTCTTGAGAGGGATGTTAAGGTGGGTCAAGGAGATAGTTCTACTCTCACTTAACCCTATTTGTCTGTTTTCTGATCTATAAAATGAGCTAGAGAAGGAAATGGCAAACCACTCCAGTATCTTTGCCAAGAAAATCCTAAGGGTCATGAAGAGTCAGACATAACTAACAAGACTAAACAAAAATAATTCTTAAGAACCAGCTGCTAAGTTATAGTGAGGTTCCTAAAGGCCAGTTGCTAGGACCTTTTCCCTTGGACTTACTTTGTATATATTTTGCACATGCTTACTTGTGAACATATATGTTCATTCAATATTATATAAGCTCCTTGAGAACACAGACTGTTTCATTTTTCTTCTCTGTCCTCAAATGCTAGTATATAGTAGGTGTTTAATAAATGCTTGTTGGTTGGTTGATTTTGATCAACAGTAGTTAAAATATTATTTTTACCAACCAAATATTGAAGTAAGTTCACATTTTCTTACATTAGGATCAAATGGGGAAAATGAGGTTCATAGAAGCTGAATGCTTTATCTGTGGTCAAGTGGCTCAAAAAAGGCAGAGCCAGGATAGAAATCCAAATCCTGACTCCAAATCTAGTGAACTCCCTATTACACCCTATTGTCCTGTAATGTTATTGTTATTGCATTTTTGCTTACACATGTGACCAGATTGATTTTTAATAGACAATTAGATAATTTTTTAAAAGCCCAAAGATCCAAGTCTAAAAAGATAAAGAAGTTAATAATGCTCTAAATAATCATTTTTTTTTTAATAGAGGAATGGGAATTGACCAGGATATTGTGACCTCCTTCTCTCAAGGTAAATAACTATCTCTGTTTATTGCCTTTGATCCTAGTACATGATTTTTAAAGTTTTGGAGATATCACATTTTTAGAAGGAACCTCACTTTCATCCTCAGGTTCAATGAAAATCAGGAAAAGCTGATCTCAGAATAAGCTGTTGCCTTCTTAAAAAACATCCAAGAAACCAAATTATGAATTACATGAAATAAAAAAAAAAAATTAAAAAGCAGCCAAGAAATATATATAAGTTGAGCATATTTATTTCAGGAGTTGGGGGGAAGCTCGAAACCACAACAAACCGTAAAATGCTATCAGCACTTGAATTAATTGAAAATAAATTTCCCCTCCCAGCGCTAAACAAATGAGGAGCTTTTTGTGTGATAACACTCACACCCGCCTGTAATAGGTTGCTAAGATTCCACTAATTAAAAAAATCTCATTTGAAGATAGTTAATGGGTTCTGCATTTCTACAAAGCACTAGTCAGGCAACATTTCTCTGAACTTCAGGGTCTGTGCTGATTACTACTCAATTAGTTTTGATTCAATTCACTGAAGAAAAATGTCCATTTCATTAGTGCGGAGAAATAACCATTGGCCACGAAATATATTTCCCGTATTGCTATGGCAACAGGGATGACACAGCTGAGCTCAGAATGTTAATGTGTTTCCTGGAACTGTGTTTTTAAGTCATTGTGCCAGCAGTAAGTCTTTTGGGAGGGGGAGGGAGTTACCACTGGTGCCCTGCCATTGGTACCACGCCTGGCAGGAAGATGCCTCTCCTTGAAGAGCTTGCTTTTTCTTCCTGTCCCTTCCTTCCCTGGGAAAGGAGATTCAGTAATGTCCATTTGAACGTATTTAGCTTTGCACACAATAGGGCATCTAGATGTCCAGACTAGGAAAAAAAAAGGCTGTCACAAGAATCTTTTGTGGTAATTCTTTTATCTATGTGATGTCAAGTCATCTAGACAGAGAATTTTTCTCTCTTTATTCATGTGCTCTAGGGTCATTTTACTAGCCCTTAACTGAGATAGACCAGGGTGAAGGGGTGGCTAAGGATGTTCTGTCTTCGAAGTGCACTCAGTATGAACAGCTCAAATGGAATACATTGTTCTCCAATCTGAAATCCATCTCCCCTTCCATCCACAAAAGCCTCTAGGTATTGATAATGAGCATGAAAGAGATGAAAATATTTAGGTACTTCAAGTTAAAAAGAAAATATATATTTCCATTTTGCTTATGGTTTGGTCATATGGCAAACTGATCAAATCTGTGGATTAACACAAACCTGGAAAATATAGTTAACAGGTTCCAGTCAAGACCCCAAAATGATCTCAGCAGCTTAGAAAGATAGGCTAGATATAACAAGAGGAATCCAGGAGGGACAAATATAAAGTGGTATATTTTAGTTCAAAAAAAAATCTGTACAAATAGAAGATTGGAAAACTCTAGGAAAATTGTAGTTAGTCTGAAAAAGATCTGGGAGTTTAGTGGACTGTATGTAAGCTTAATATGGGTCAAGAGTACCATATGGAGGGCAAAAAGTTAGTGTGATCTTAGGTTGCATTAGAAAATGATTTCTATTTGGAAAACAGGAAATAATTACCATGTATTCTGCTCTAGCCTGATCTCTCCAACTCTAAGAATTGCATTTTAAGCAAATGTTAAAAAGTTGAAAAGCATCCTGAGTGGGGCATCCAGGGTAGTCCAAATCCTCAGGAGCAGGGCATGAGAAGATCAGTTGAAAGAAATGGAGATGTTTAGCTTGTAGATGATAATACATAGGGAAGGACATAATAACTATCTTCAGGGATTTAGAGGGCTTTCCTAAAAAAAAATTATTAGGCTTACTTTGTTTGGTCCCAGAGAGAAAGCCAGGAGTAACAGGGTGAGATTCTAAAGAGGCAGATTTTAGGTTTGGTATATGGGAAAACTTTAAAACAATTAGAGCCATAATAGCTAGCAATTAAATAGTGCTTTAAGGTTTGTAAAATACTTTACATATATATTAGCTATCTCAGAGTAAGACAGACTGCCTTGGGAGATTCTGGACTTTCCAGTCACTAGAGTGTTTCAGGAAAAGGCTGAGTAACTATTTTTTGAAGATATTGTGAAGAGCATCTTTGGACTTGTATGAACTGGACTAAAAAGCTTCTTGGAGACTTCTAAATGTTAGTTTCTGTCTTTACTATCTGGAAGTCTATTCAATAAGAATCACATTTTTCCTTTGATATGTGTAGACAGAAAGTTACTCATCTCAATCAATAACTGAAAATTTGGATTCTGAACCACCTGAATTATTGGGTCAAATTGACTTGGTCTCTGTGTGATAGATATAAAAGACTAGGAGAAAATACACTAGAGATAGGTATTGCATTTTATTTATAAAAATCATTAATGAAGGATCATTATGACAATTATTTGGTTGATTTGACTAATAAGGAAACAACCCAGATTAAGGTCCCCCAAAACATCTTAGGTTCAAAATTCTCTGAATTTCATTTCTAGAAATTTATTAGAAAAGAATCATATCTCTAAAATATTTATAAGGTTTGAGCCGTTTTTCAGCAATGAGGTGATTCAAGGCAATTCCAATAGACTTATGATAGAAAGTGCCGTCTGAATCTAGAGAAAGAACTATAGAAACTAAATTGTGGAAGAAAGCATAGTATTTTCACTTGTTTTGTTGTCATTTGTTTGCTTGACTTTTTTCCTCATGCTTTGTTCACTTTTGATCAGATTTTTCTTGAGCATGATGAATATGAAAATATGTTCTGAATAATCACAGATGTTTGACATGTATTGCTTGCTGTCTTGGAGGGGGGAAGAAAATGAGAAAGGAAAATAATTTTGAATACAAGATTTTGCAAAAGTGACTGTTGAAAAGTATATTTGCATGTATTTGGAAAAATAAAATACTATTTGTAAATAAGCTTTGAGCCAGGGATTTTCCTGCTAGGTATCTTTTCTACAGAGATTATTGGGGGTATATAGGGAGAAGGAACTGTTCTTTCCTCAAAAAAGTTGTTATTAAGCAATACTTTCTGGTAACAAAGAATTGGAAATTAGAAGGTACTAGAGAATAGCTTTCTGGGAAGTTGAGAGGGAGAATGCAGAGGGGAAAACTTAATAATATAAAAATAAAATGCATGAATAAAATTCCTTTTTTTTAAAAAAAATGAATCATATCTCTTTTGTAGTACTTATAGAGACAGCAAAGTCAACAAATATGAATTTAGTATTTTCTTTTCCTTGATTTGAAGAAGAAAATAGAGATGTTTAATCTAAAGAATGGGGATAGGAGAGGGAGGGATAGGTGGCACAGTGGATGGAGCATAGGGCCTGAAATAGGGAAATCCTCAATTCAAATTCAGCCTTAGATACATGTTATCTTGTGATCCTAGAAGTTAACCCTGTTTGCCCCAGTTTCCTCATCTGTAAAATGAGCTGGAGAAGGAAATGGTAAACTAATCCAGTATCTTTGCCAAGAAAATCCCAAATGAGGTCACAAAGAACCAGACATAACTGAAATTAATGGACAACAACAACCACCAACTAAGAGAGGATCTAGAAAATCATGATAGTTGTCTCTATCTCAGTGCTATTGGTCATGTGCTGATATTTTTATACTAAAGGACTATAAAATACTGTCTCTGCTATAAGATACAGTCTATCTGGTTAGTTCCTTTCTGATTTCTATCAGTCTGTCTATATATCTCTATCTCTGTCGTTCTAATTGAGCTCTGTCTCTATCAACCTCTCTCAAGCTAATGCTATCTAAAATAATAGCTAAAAATTTGCTTATGTTTAATGCCAAGGTTTGCAAAAGTATTTTATATACTTTCTCACTTAATATAAAAATAAGTACATAAAATCACAGCATAAAATTTTATAGTCAAAAGGAAATTTAGAAATCATAGATTCCAAACTTCTAATTTTACAGGTAGAGAAATTGAGTCTCAGAGAAGTGAAGTGATTCATTGAAAATTCCATCAATGACAGAGGCAGCACAAGCATTTAGTTCTCCACATGCAAGAAGGTGCTCATGAATGGAATTTCACAGAAAGTAAGTACTATAGGAATCTCTTTGAATCTAGTGAAAAGATCAAAGGATTTAAATCAGAAAATATGGGTTGAAGTTCTAGTTTTACTACTTAATATATCTATTATGTAGTGCTCATCATTTAATGTCTCTGAAAATATGGGTTGAAGTTCTAGTTTTACTATTTAATATATCTATTATGTAGTACTCATCATTTAATGTCTCTGAGACTCAGTTTCTTATCTGTAAAAATGGAGATTAACTATCTAATATATAAGTAGTCAGAATCAAAGAAGATTATAAATGTGAAATGCTATTCAAATGTAATCATGAAGAAAACAGTTTTATTCCAATTAATTAAATTTACTTCCCTATTTAATTCAGCTTCAAAGGAAATGATCATAAATCCAGAGATCCTAATTATAAGAATTTTCCACCCATCTTTCAATCAATTAGAAAAAAGTGTGGCTTCTCTGGAGACATTTGCTGAAATCTATAAGCCTCCCTCTGACAAAAGAGGAATTTCAAATATGTGTTCTCTCTTTGACATAACTTGTAAAGTCTCCATTTATTGAGTTCCTCTGTTTAGCTTGTAAAGCTTTTAAAAACATGGCCTCAACCTACTTTTTCCAATCTTGTGATATACTATTTCCCTTCCCCATACTGTATCATTCAGTCAAATTCACCATCTTGATATTTCTCACAGATGACTCTCCATCTTCCAGCTCTGTACTTTTGACTTGCTATCTTCTCCCCTCCATCTCTTATAATATTATATTCAATAAAATTCTTATAATATAATATTCAAGACTCTGTGTAATTCTTTTCTTGTAATGTCCTTCTCTAAATTGTAATGTTCGCTGAGAACAAGTTTCTTGGGGGGCTTCTGAAGGCAGCTTTTGTTTCAGCTCAGTGTAATAATCACCTCAAATGCATCCAGGAGTTAAAGTCCAGATCCTTTATTTTCTCTTTCCTTCACTTGGGGCTCAGCTAGCTTTTCTGGAGGCCTTCTGGATTTTGGTTTCAGTGTTTTCCACAGGACAGTCTGCCACCACTTTTCTGTCTTCCTCAGTTCTACCCAACTGAATCCTGGCTTCTCAATCTCCCAGAGTCTCCCTTGGCCTTGAGGGCTTCTTGCTTATATGCTGCACACTGAGTATACTCCAATCATTACATCACTAGGAAACCATTATTTGTTGTAGGATTAAATCAATGTTAAATTAGATTTAACCATTGTCTCATCAATTCCACTGAGTACCTTGTTTCAAGTTCTGGCCCATAACATCTCCTTGTAAGATCAGATCAATCATACTGAACCATGCTAAATTAGATAATTATTGTCTCTATCAATTCCACTGTCTTAGTACCTTGTAAGAATGATAACATCTCCTGCTTTCTTTTGATTTAGAACATAGGTGGTCATGACCTCCCTGACTTCTCAAAGAGGTGATAACCCCAAAAGAGAAGTTGATCATGCCTTCCCTGACTGCTCAAAAAAAGGAGTGAAAAACCATAAAAAGGAGGATGCCTTCCCTGATATCTCAGGAAGGAAGATGAAAACACCAAAGGAAATGGGAAATCAAATCAGATTAGCAAGTTTCTGTAGGGGCTCACTCTTAAAACAGGTATACATTAATCCATCAGTATGGGAGATATTACACATAATTACATAAGTACATAGTAACATAACACAGGCTAGTAGTGATGTAACAAATAACATGAATCAACATGAGGAATTATACATGTCTGTAAGTCCTAGAAATAGTCCAAAAGGAATCCATTTTCCAATACTTTATGTGCCAGGAATCCAATAATCCATACAAGTTTTGAAGTCCTGCAATAATCTCATCTTGTATTAGGGAATCCAGTGATTCCTGATGGTTTTCAAGTCCTGTAACCCCAGTCTTTATCAACAATTTGTCATCTCAAGGAATCCAATGATTCCTGCTGGTTTTCAAGTCCTGAAACAGTCTTATCTTGTGTTAGGGAATCCAGTGATTCCAGCAGATTTTGTTCTTAGGTCTTCTCCTTTGTTTCCAGATTTTCCTCTTTTTCTGTCTCTCTCCAGAGACTTGTTGCCACCCATCTGTTTCCTTCTCCATTTGTTTTCTTCTCCATCTATAGGAACACAAGGTACCTTTTCTCCCAGTCAGTTAACATAAATAGTCCCTTCCATTCACCATTTTCTGGATCTCTCTACATCACCTGGTAATTATCTAAAGATAGTGGAGCTGCTCACACTGGACACTGCCCTTCTAGTGGGTTTTTATAACTGTCTACTGGAGCCAGAGCATCTTTATCAAAAATTAAATTAATAATATAGAGAACTAAATTTAGAAGTTCTCTAGGGTTATCCATGGCTCCCCCTTTCTTTTGTTTTTTGAGGAGTGTCTTAATGTCTCTGTTTCTTCTCTCTACTATTTCCTGACCTTGAGGATTAAAAGGTATTCCAGTGGTGTGTAAAATCTTATACTGTGCACAAAAGTGTGCAAAATGTTTAGAAATATATGCAGCTCCATTGTCTGTTTTTATTGCTTGTGACACACCCATAATTGCAAATGCTTGAATTCAGTGACCACTTGGGCTGTCTCTTTTGCTGCTGGTATTGCAAAAGAGAATCCTGAAAAAAGTGTCTACCACAAAATGGATAAAAGACAGACGACCAAAAGATTTATAATGGGTCACATCCATTTGCCAAATTTCATTAGGTCTCAAACCATGAGGGTTCTTCCCTGGAGGGAGTGTAGGAGCATGGAAAGGAATGTAAGCTGTACAGGCTTTTACCATGCTCTTAGTTTCCTCTCTTGTTATCCCAAATTGTAAATGTAAAGCTCAAGCAGCCTGATGATATTTAAAATTAGATTCTTGGGCTTCCTGAAATAATTGAGTACTGGCTAAGATAGTTAAAAGGCTATCTGCCTTTGAATTTCCATCAAAAATAGAACCTGGAAGTCCACTAGGAGAATGGACTTGCAAGTTATAAATCTTACCTGGATGCTTTCTCACTTGCTCTTGAAGTTCCTTAAAGAGCTGATAAATATTAGAAGCTGCAAATTTTATTTGGGCTGTGGCAATTCTTTGTACCACACTTACTGAATAGGCTGAATCAGATATTATATTTATATCTCCTGGATAATAAGTAAGAGCTAGTATGATTGCATATAATTCATTCTACTGACTGGACTGAAAAGTATGGTTAAATCATGAGAGTATACAGCACAAATATTTTGTTTGGATGCATCTGTAAAGATAATTGGTCCTTTAAGAGGAATCTTAGAAACCTTTTCTTCAAAAACCCATTGCCGGGAGCCAAGATGGCGGAGAAGAAACACACGACTCAGTGAACGTCCTCACTCCCTCACAACCAATCAGATAAATCAGCCTCAGAATAAGCCCAGGACTGATAGATACCACAAGGACTGGAAGCACGACTTACCAGCTGAAGAGAATCTGGAGTTTCAACAGAGAAGGTCAGTCCCCAGGGGAGGAAGAAGAGAGGCCAGCACAGACGGCTGGGTGCTAGCCTAATCTGCCGATCGCACTGGGAAGGGCTCTGGGATCAGAGAAGCCACTGAGATAAAGGAATCTGGCACAGGCTATTAGCTCTTCTCTGCTAATTATTTAGCAGCTCAGAAGAGAAAGCAAAAATACTTTAAAAATTCAAATTAGATGTTCCCCGGATCCTGGAGGTGACTCAGCAGATCTCGGCACCAGGGGGTGTGGCCTCAGCTACCACCTGAGAATAGTTAAGAGATTGACAAGTGGGTGGATATGGCCCAAGGCAACACACACTGCCTAGCTTAGCTGGAGGGAGTGGAACTCAGCTCCAGGAAGTCCCAGAGAAGCGGAACCTTTGAACTAGGGACCGCGGTTTCAGGCAGACACTTCCAGTTTGAGCACAGGGGCTTTTCACGTCACCTGCTGCAGACATCCACGCCCCACCGGGACACATAGGCTAGGCTTTGTGCCGTATTTACTGTTCAGTCTCAAACCTCAGGGAAGCCGCTAAAACACAGCGCCCTCGGGGCACAGCAGCGCTAATCACCTCTGAGGCACTTCCAGGGAGGGGGTGGGGAACTCTCTCCCAGAGCTCTATCTTAGCTCAGGCGCAGGAGCCGCTGCATCCATCCGGTCTGGGAGGAAGCTGGTAAAGAAGTAAATAAATAATTTCCTACCCCAGGGACAGACCCCAAAAGATATTTTAATCATGAGCAAAAAAGCCAAAAAAAACATAGATTCCTACTACACAGAGAAAGAGCAGGTATCCAACCCCGAGGAAGTTAACAGCAGAGAGACAGCAGATAACAACCTAAAGGGGAACGATTCCTGCCCCCCATCACATAACTCTCTCCTAGAAGAGACTCTTAAAAAATTGAGGGAGTGTGAAGAAAAATGGGGAAAGGAAAGGGAAGCTATGATAGAGAATAACAACGTCCTGAAATTGGAGTTGGAAAAAATAAAGAATTCACAGGAGATGCAGGGAAACAAAATTTATGAATTAGAAAAGGTTAAAAAAACACAGGAAAGTAGGATTTCTGAATTGGAAAAGATAAAAAAGTCTCAAGAAAATAGAATTTCTGAATGGGAAAAAGAAAATAATTCTCAAAAAAAAAATTAGGGAAATGGAAAAAAATTCAATAGAGCAAAATAATTCATTTAAAAACGAAATTGGGCATTTACAAAAAGAACTAAAAACTGTGAAAGAAGAAAATAACTCCTTAAAAGTCAGGATGGAACAAATAGAAATGAATGATTCACAGAGAACCCAAGAATCAGTCAAACAAAACAAAAAAAAAATAAAATGAGAAGCTGGAGAACAACGTCAAATACTTACTGGGAAAATCTAGAGACCTGGAAAATAGATCTAGGAGAGATAATCTGCGGATCATTGGACTTCCAGAAAACTATGACCAAAAAAAAGAGCCTAGATTCTATTTTACAGGAAATTATCAAAGAGAACTGTCCAGAGATAATAGAAACAGAAGGGAAAGTAGATGTGGAAAGAATTCATCGAACTCCTTCTGAAATAGACCCTAAAAAAAGAACACCACGGAATATAGTGGCTAAGCTGCAGAATTACCACACAAAGGAGAAAATCCTGCAAGCAGCTAGAAAAAAACAATTTAAATACCAAGGTGCCACAATAAGGGTCACCTAAGATCTGGCTGCCTCCACATTAAAAGATAGAAGGGCCTGGAACCTGATATTCCGTAAGGCAAAAGATCAAGGACTGCAACCAAGAATGAACTACCCAGCTAAGTTTAGCATCTTTTTCCATGGAAGAAGATGGTCATTCAATGAAACAGAGGAATTCTATATGTTTCTAAGAAAAAAACCAGACTTAAACAAAAAATTTGATCTACATCCACAGGACTGAAGAGAAACAGAAAAAGGTACACAGAACCCTTGAGAACTGTAACTCTGTTGTGGGTATATAAAAAGTACTCAAGGATAATTTGATTTTACTGATATAAAAGAAAAAAAGGGGGGTGTAGTAAAGGGAAGGGGGGTCGGTTCAGAAAAAGGGGAAGGAATGATAAAAAGAGGGAAACTACATCCCAGGAAGAGGCATAGAAAATACACCATATCTGAGGGAACTTAGTGAGGGGGAGAATCATTGTGTGAATCTTACTCTCATCAGGAGAGGCTCAAAGAGTAAATAATTAACATATTTGTTTTTCAGAGAATTTTCTCTCACCTCATTAAAAGGGGGGAGAGGAAAAGGGAAAAGGAAAAGGAGAATAAGTGAAGGGACTTGGAGGGAGGGGGGAGGGATACTAAAAAAAAAAAAAAAAGAGGGAGGGTTGCGCGTCACAAGGGGGGTCTGTAAATTAAATATCGGGGAGGGGGATCAGGGGGGTCAAGGGAAAAAAGCATAATCTGGGGATAATATGATGACAGGAAATACAGAATTAGTAATTTTAACTGTAAATGTAAATGGGATGAACGATCCCATCAAACGGAGACGGATAGCAGATTGGATCAAAAAGCAGAACCCTACAATATGTTGTCTACAGGAAACACACTTAAAACAGGGAGATACATACAGAGTAAAGGTAAAAGGTTGGAACAGAGCCTATTATGCTTCAGGTAAAGCCAAAAAAGCAGGGGTAGCTATCCTTATCTCAGATCAAGCAAAAGCAGAAGTAGATCTCGTTAAAAAAGATAAGGAAGGAAACTATATCCTGCTGAAAGGTAGCATAAATAATGAAGCCATATCAATACTAAACATATATGCACCAAGTGGTATAGCATCTAACTTTCTAAAGGAAAAGTTAAGAGAATTGCAAGAAGAAATAGACAGTAAAACTATAATAGTGGGAGATCTCAACCTTGCACTCTCAGATTTAGACAAATCAAACCACAAAACAAACAAGAAAGAAATTAAAAAAGTAAATAGAACATTAGAAAAACTAGGTATGATAGACCTTTGGAGAAAGCTGAATGGCAATAGAAAGGAATATACTTTTTTCTCAGCAGTTCATGGATCCTATACAAAAATAGACCATATATTAGGACATAAAGATCTCAAAATTAAATGTAGGAAGGCAGAAATAATAAATGCCTTCTTCTCAGATCACAATGCAATAAAAGCTACATTCAGTAAAAAGTTAGGGGTAAATAGACCAGAAAGTAATTGGAAACTGAATAATCTCATCTTAAAGAATGACTGGGTGAAAGAGCAAATTATAGAAACAATTAACAATTTCACCCAAGATAATGACAATGATGAGACATCATACCAAAATCTTTGGGATGCAGCTAAAGCAGTAATAAGGGGAAATTTTATATCTTTAGAGGCTTATTTGAAGAAAATAGAGAAAGAGAAGATTAATGAATTGGGCTTACAACTTAAAAGGCTAGAAAAAGACCAAATTATAAACCCCAAACCAAAAATTAAACTGGAAATACAAAAATTAAAAGGAGAAATCAATAATATTGAAAGTAAAAAAACTATTGAATTAATAAATAAAACCAAGAGTTGGTTTTATGAAAAAGCCAATAAAATAGATAAACCTTTGGTAAATTTGATCAAAAAAAAAGAAAGAGGAAAATCAAATTGATAGTCTTACAAATGAAAAGGGGGATCTTTCCACCAATGAAGAGGAAATTAGAGAAATAATAAGGAGTTACTTTGCCCAACTTTATGCCAATAAATTTGATAACTTAAGTGAAATGGATGACTTCCTCCAAAAATATAGGCTCCCTAGATTAACAGAGGAGGAGATAAATTGCTTAAATAGTCCCATTTCAGAAAAAGAAATAGAACAAGCTATTAATCAACTCCCCAGGAAAAAATCCCCAGGGCCAGATGGATTCACATGTGAATTCTACCAAACATTTAAAGAACAATTAGCCCCAATGTTATATAAATTATTTGAAAAAATAGGGGATGAAGGAGTCCTACCAAACTCCTTTTATGACACAGACATGGTACTGATACCTAAACCAGGTAAATAGAAAACTGAGAAAGAAAATTATAGACCAATCTCCTTAATGAATATTGATGCTAAAATCTTAAATAAGATATTAGCAAAAAGACTTCAGAAAATCATCTCCAGGATAATACACTATGATCAAGTAGGATTTATTCCAGGAATGCAGGGCTGGTTTAATATTAGGAAAACTATTAATATAATTGACCATATTAATAATCAAATTAATAAGAACCATATGATCATCTCAATAGATGCAGAAAAAGCATTTGACAAAATCCAACATCCATTCCTACTAAAAACTCTTGAGAGTATAGGAATAAATGGACTATTCCTTAGAATAATCAGGAGCATATATTTAAGACCTTCAGTAAGCATAATATGCAATAGAAATAAACTGCAACCTTTCCCAGTAAGATCAGGAGTGAAACAAGGTTGTCCACTATCACCATTACTATTCAATATAGTACTAGAAACGCTAGCCTCGGCAATAAGAGCCGAGAAAGAGATTCAAGGAATTAGAGTAGGAAATGAGGAAATTAAACTATCACTTTTTGCAGATGACATGATGGTATACTTAGAGAACCCCAAAGACTCTGCTAAAAAGCTACTAGAAATAATTCAAAATTTCAGCAAAGTGGCAGGATACAAAATAAATCCACATAAATCCTCGGCATTTTTATATATCACTAACAAAATGCAACAGCAAGAGATACAAAGAGAAATCCCATTCCAAACAAATGTTGAGAGCATAAAGTATTTGGGAATCCATCTACCAAAGAAAAGTCAGGAATTATATTAGAAAAATTACAAAACACTTACCACAAAAATAAAATCAGATTTAAATAATTGGAAAGACATTCAGTGCTCTTGGATAGGCCGAGCGAATATAATAAAGATGACAATACTCCCCAAACTAATCTATTTATTTAGTGCTATACCAATCAGACTCCCAAGAAACTATTTCAATGACCTAGAAAAAATAACAACAAAATTCATATGGAAGAATAAAAGGTCGAGAATTGCAAGGGAACTAATGAAAAAAAACTCAGAGGAAGGTGGTCTAAGTGTACCTGATCTAAAGCTATATTATATAGCAGCAGTCACCAAAACCATTTGGTACTGGCTAAGAAATAGACCGGTAGATCAGTGGAACAGATTAGATACAAAGGACAAAAAAGGGTACATATATAGCAACCTAATCTTTGACAAACCCAAAGATACCAACATTAGGGATAAAAATTCATTATTCGGAAAAAACTGTTGGGAAAACTGGAAATTAGTATGGCAGAAATTAGATATGGATCCACACTTAACACCATATACCAAGATAAGATCAAAATGGGTCCATGATTTAGGCATAAAGAGGGAGATAATAAATAGATTAGAGGAACAGAGGATAATCTACCTCTCAGACCTGTGGAGGAGGAAGGAATTTATGACCAGAGGAGAACTAGAGATCATTATTGATCACAAAATAGAAGATTTTGATTACATCAAACTAAAAAGTTTCTGTACAAATAATACTAATGCAAACAAGATTAGAAGGGAAGTAACAAATTGGGAAAATATTTTTAAAAACAAAGGTTCTGACATTTCCAAAATATATAGAGAACTGACCCTAATTTATAAGAAACCGAACCATTCTCCAATTGATAAATGGTCAAAGGATATGAACAGACAATTCTCAGAGGAAGAAATTGAAACTATATCCACTCACATGAAAGAGTGTTCCAAATCACTATTGATCAGAGAAATGCAAATTAAGACAACTCTGAGATACCACTACACACCTGTCAGATTGGCTAAGATGACAGGAACAAATAATGATGAATGTTGGAGGGAATGTGGAGAAACTGGGACACTAATACATTGCTGGTGGAGTTGCGAAAGAATCCAGCCATTCTGGAGAGCAATCTGTAATTATGCCCAAAAAGTTATCAAACTGTGCATACCCTTTGACCCAGCAGCACTACTACTGGGCTTATATCCCAAAGAAATACTAAAGAGCGGAAAGAGACATATATGTGCCAAAATGTTTGTGGCAGCTCTTTTTGTAGTAGCTAGAAACTGGAAGATGAATGGATGTCCATCAGTTGGAGAATGGTTGGATAAATTATGGTATATGAAGGTTATGGAATATTATTGCTCTGTAAGAAATGACCAGCAGGAGGAATACAGAGAGGCCTGGAGAGACTTAAATCAACTGATGCTGAGTGAAATGAGCAGAACCAGAAGATCACTGTACACTTCAACAACAATACTGTATGAGGATGTATTCTGATGGAAGTGGAAATCTTCAACATAAAGAAAAACCAACTCACCTCCAGTTGATCAATGATGGACAGAGGTAGCTACACCCAGAGAAGAAACACTGGGAAGTGAATGTAAATTGTTAGCACTAATATCTGTCTGCCCAGGTTGCATGTACCTTCGGATTCTAATGTTTATTGTGCAACAAGAAAATGATATTCACACATATGTATTGTATCTAGACTATATTGTAACACATGTAAAATGTATGGGATTGCCTGTCATCGGGGGGAGGGAATAGAGGGAGAGGGGGATAATTTGGAAAAATGAATACAAGGGATAACATTATAAAAAATATATATATAATAATAATAAAAAAAGAAATAATCAGACTTTGTTATAGATGAGAAAAAAAAAACCCATTGCCAATTTTGTAATAAACAGATTATCTTTAATGGAGACCCATGTGCAAAATTTGGAGCCATGGCCAATAAAATGTGCCACCCTGGGATGGCCTCACAGCATATGCTAATTTGTGTGTTATTATAAAATGTCTATATTTTGTCAGGTCTTATCCCACATAATTGTACTAGTCACTCAATAGCCTTTAATAAAATTCTAGCCACAAGCAGTGGGTAAGGAGTAAGGCTTTGTTCTGGTTGTGCTGGGAGTTTCACCCACTCTATCACACTGTCTCCTTGATGGACTGCTGTGGGTGCCTCTTTTGTAGCAAAAACTGATATTTCCAAGGCTTTTTGAGTGACTCTTTCAACCACATTGGATAAAACCAGTTAAACTTCTCTCAAAGCCTCTTGCTCTTTTTTATAAGCTGGTATGGTGAGTTTAAAGCAGTATCTCCCCTTAAAATGTCATATAGAGGTTGCAATTGATTGGTAGTTAAGCCTAAAACTGGACACATCCATTGTATATGTCCTATTAATGTTTGGAAATCATATATATACTGTGGGCACCTTAGAATATACTTCATATCCCTAATATTGAGAAGGAGAATGTCTTTGAATTTTTCTGGAGCTATATGCAATTTGTAGTTCCTTAGTGTTTCTATGGCCTTTTGTAGAAATGTTTCTAACATTTGCTCCTCAGGTGCACATCCCAATATATCATCCATGTAATGTAATAATATTATTTTTGGAAATGTTTTTCTTACTGGAGTAAGAGCAGCAGCAACATACATTTGATACACAATAGGGCTATTTTTCATTCCCTGTGGCAAAACTGTTCATTCATATTTTTTATAAGGCTTGGCTAAGTTAATGCTGAACACTGAAAAGGCAAATCTTTTTCCATATCCTCCTTATCTAGAGGGATAGAATAGAAACAATCCTTAAAGTCTATAACCCAAAGAGTCCATTCTCTAGGCAACTGAGTAGGAGATGGAAGTCAAGGCTGAAGAGTTCCCATAGTTTCCACTTGTTGATTTACCCTTCTTAAATCAGTCAACATCCTCCATTTCCCAGATTTCTTTTTTACAACAAATACTGGGGAATTCCAAGGACTTAGAGAAGATTGTAAGTGTCCTTGGTCAAGTTGCTTTTGCACTACATCTACTAATGCCTGAATTTTATCACTTGTTAAGTAAGGGCCACTATTCTATCCACACTGGTATATTGGTTTTCCACTGAATAGGAACCAATGAGAGTGGAGGCAGGGCTTCAACAGCAGCCCTACTTAAAAAGCTGAAGTACTTAATTGTAATCCTATCTGCTGTAAAATGTCTCTTCCCCACAGATTGATGGGGATTTTTTTGAACCACAAAATAAGTAAAAACTCCTGTTTCATTTTCAAATGTCTATTTCATAGGGGCAGCACTAACTTCTGCTGCTATTGATCCTCCTACACCAGACATGTAGGTGTCTGCCTTAATCTTTGGCCCATGACTGGGCCAATTGGCACCTCTAATGACTGCACAATCTGCACCTGTGACTACCAATCCTTCTAATGGTATTCCATTTATAAAAATAGTGAGCATAGGTTGGTCAGCTGTCACAGCTGCAGTCTAGAATATTCCTGGACTCTATTGCTTAGAGTCAGACTCTGAGCAACTATCATCAGATTGCCTATTAGGGGTATATAACAATAAGCCTGATGCTAGTACTTCTCCTGGTTGATAAATCACATGTTGTTTACCTGTGTTAGTGACTGGGATATTAACTATACATTCTTGAGTTTCCCACATCAGTGTATAGATGAACACTGTTTTATAATCACTCTCAGTAGATAAAATAGTCAAGCCTACTGTGCTTGGAGGCAAAGGATTCATAGGCCGGAAAGGAACAGATTTCACCTCTCCAGGGGATATCTCAGTAGTCCCTACTGAATACAACTCTATTTTCCCCCTCTGATTGCTTCTTGGCTGATAGATCATGTAATCCCTTTCTGCCATCTTATTGCCTTTTGACTGATTGATCATGTCTTAATATTGAATTTCTAAAGACTCTCTGGGTGTAACCTTGGCTGCTATCATGCCCCACCTGGGACCCTGAAGCTGGACCCTGCCTCTCTCAATTCCCTGGGTCAATCTATATTCTGAGGCCCAGTGGAACCCTTGTTGCATTTTGGACATAAGATTTTAGGTCTTCTCTCAGTCTGTCTTCTCACTCTATCTCCATATCTACAATGGGCTCTCAGATGTCCAACTTTTCCACACTGAAAACATCAATGACTCTATCTAGAAGTCCCTTGTTAAGAGGTACCCTGTCTTTCCATGTTCATCATAGTCTGGGTATAATAAGCATTTATTTGTGCCCACTGTGGCACAGCGTCTTATAATCTCCTCTAAAGGAGCATCTTTGTGTAGTCCCCATATAATTCTTCTGCAAACCTCATTGGCATTTTCCTTAGCCAGATGTCTGGTCATGATTTCTGTAGCTACATTTTCTCCAATGGTTCTTGTGACAGCTGTTTGCAAACGTCCCACAAAAATCCTAAAACATTTCACTGGGATCTTGCTCTATTTTTGTGAAGGCTTTCCCTCAATCTTTTTGTCCAGGGAGGGAACCCCAAGCTTTTGTTGTGGCAGTGGCGATCTGTTCATAGCTGTTGTGTGGTAATTAATCTGTTCTGAATTCTCTCCATACTGACTTTTACCTGCTAGTTGGTCAAAAGTGACTTGTATGTTAATTCCAGTTTGCCTATTTCATTGGGCTTGAATCCTACATAATTTATGATACTCTGAAAGCCACAACAAGTTTTGTCCAGGTCCTAAACATGTCCTTGCTATGGATTTCCAATCACTGTGGGTTAGGATTTCATAAGACAAATTATCTAGTAACATCTTAACATAAGATGATGTAGCCCCATAAAGAATGCAACCCTTTTTCAAATCCTTATTTTTTTCCAAATCAAAAGGAGTGTATTTTCTCCTTTTTTGACCTGAAATGTGAAGTTCTTCAATCACAGAGTAAGCATTTATAAAATCAGATACATCCTGTTCTTTATTTTTTGCCTTAACAAATGCCTTTTGTAATCTTGTCATAGGCTGCTTCATAGGAGGTCCTATATGTGTAACTGCCTCTGTCCCTCCTCCTTTTCCCTCCACCCATGAAGGGTTAATTGAGGTAGGTAGGTCAAAGGATGAGAAATGCTCCTGTTGTGAAATGCCACACTCAGAATTGCTCTTAAGTCCATTCTTATCTGATTCTTCATCCTTTTCACCTACTTTAATTGGATCCTCCCCCTCCTGCTCTTTCATCTTTTTCCTTATTCTAACACTTACATAATTTCTTAAAGCCAGTTGTATTAAATTGTATGTATTAATTGTTTTTTTGGAAATTGAGTTTGGATTGGAATTGTAGTGTTCATCTAGTTGCTCTCCTACTAATTTCCACTTGTCTAGATCCAATTCTTTTTCCTTATAAAACCAAGGAGATGTCTACTGTATAGTTTCTAAAGGTTCA
This sequence comes from Sminthopsis crassicaudata, assembly GCF_048593235.1. Taxonomy (NCBI): domain Eukaryota; kingdom Metazoa; phylum Chordata; class Mammalia; order Dasyuromorphia; family Dasyuridae; genus Sminthopsis; species Sminthopsis crassicaudata. Next base: position 225,440,595 of record NC_133621.1, read on the forward strand.
GTGAGCTGCTCCCAAATTATAATCAAACCTTGGCTTTTCATAACCCTGACAATGCTCTCTATACATTTTTTTTTGAAGAGAAACAGAAGGCTGTTTTCTAAACCTCTGTTCCATTTCAGATGAAATTCTACTTTAGCTTTTTAACAAAGAGCTTGTTGTACTCACACTAATTTCTGGGTCACAGATGAAGGTTCTTCGTCCCATGTTTAGGTGCCAAAATGTAATGTTCTCTTCTCTAAATTGTAATGTTCTGTGGGAGCAGGTTTCTTGGGGGGCTTCTGAAGACAGCCTTTGTTTCCATTCAGTATAATAATCACCTCAAATGAAGCCAGGGATTAAAGTCCAGATTTCTTTATTTTCTCTTCCCTTCACTTGGAGCTCAGCTAGCTTTTCTGGAGGCCTTTTGGATCTTGGTTTCGGTGTTCTCCATAGGACAGCCTGCCACCACTTCTCTGTCTTCCTCAATTCTGCCCAACTGAATCCTGGCTTCTCAATCTCCCAGAGTCCCCCTTCGCCCTGAGAGCTTCTTGCTTAAATGCTCAATACTGAGCATACTCCAATCATTACATCACTAGGAAACCATTATTTGTTGTAGGATTAAATCAATGCTAAATTAGATTTAACCATTGTCTCCTCAATTCCACTTAGTACCTTGTTTCAAGTTCTGGCCCATAAGATCTCCTTGTAGGATCAGTCATATTGAACCATGCTAAATTAGATAATTATTGTCTCTATCAATTCCACTGTCTTAGTACCTTGTAAGAATCATAACATTTTCTCTTATCTTAGATCACCTGACTGGTCTAGGCCATCAAATCAAAATATTCATTTAAAACAGGACAATATTCTTTACAATCAATTTCAGGAAACTTTATATGTCCACTTTCAATATGGATACATAGACAACACTTTCCTTGAGTTGCATATTAACTATACCACTGTACATTACAATGAAAATTCATAACTTAAGGGCAAAATATACAGTTATGCAATCTTGATATTGTAAATAATAAAAAAAGTTTTGCTTTAAAAAAAATGACTGCTTAAGTAATGTTTTCTACATGAGGTCTTTCCAGATTCCCCTCTGCCCATGAATACTAGGGCAATGAATAACCATATATGGCATGCAAGCAACTTGCTATAGTCAGTTAAGCATTGAAAGCCTTTCAATCCTGTGAAATTATACCAGTGAAGGATAACCTTTAAACAGCCCAGGAGCTCCATTGGTATACACATTATGTAAAGGTCCCTAGCATATCAGGTTAACTGCTTATGATGAATTTAGGAGAGGCTAAAAACAAGATATGCACAGGATGGGTAGACATGGATGGGTTGCAACCTATATCAGTTTATTCTGATAAAGGACTGAATTTCTGAGATTTTATTCCATATGATATTTTGGTTATCAATTGTCTCCTGGTTTAACGTAGTTTTGGTTTATAGGAAACAATAATCATGTTAATTGCCAATTCATTAGTATATTTAGTTATTTTTGTTGATTTTCTCCTGTGCTTACCTAATTCATTTTATATATAGTTGGCACTTTTCACTGTATTAATATGCAATTATTTAACTAATTTTTGACATCCTTATGATAACTGATGCCCAGCAAATTATTTGGTTTTCCATATTGGGCCATCCATGGATCATGGCTTCTTTTTCTTCATCGTTCCCTGATACCTAATACTGGATTATGAGTTCAAGGTAACATAGTGCTGGGAAATGAACAAAATACTCAACAGTTTGGGAAAGCTGTTATTTTTAGATGAATGACTTGTTCTCTCTGATTTTCAGCCACTTCATATCTAAAATTGTCCATAATAACAAATGGCAAAACAAAACAAAAACAAAAAAACTATAACAGACCAAGAGGTAACCATATGTTTATACCCATTGGGCAAAATGGATAATTTGAATGCTCACTTCTGAACTCACTTTTTGAATGCTAGGGAATATGGAGTGAGACCTCAGAACTGCAGGCCCCCTTAAGGATAAACTCAGAATGAATCCCAAAGTAATAATTGAGCCTGAGTTTATGAATGGGCAGAGACCAGCATTCTGGTGACAGCTGTCACTTTAATGACTTTTCCACTGCCATCATCTCCACCCCTGCTGTGTAAATTAGAACCATAAGAAAGGGAAGTCCTCTCTGCCTGCCAAAAGGTAAACTTGCTCTAAAGGGAACCCAGAGGAAGTAGCATAAAGGAACCATTTCATGGTAGGGGTTTTAAGACTGTGTTCTTTATAATGTCAAAACATCTGGTTAATTCAATATATTTAAGGAGAGAAAGTCAGATAAATGATCATAATTTGGCCCCTTCCTACCTTTCCAGGCTTCTTGTACTTCCTTGCCCTCCATGAGCTCCATAATCCAGACAGATTAACCCATTTTCTGCCTCATACACTCAATATTCTCTCTCCCATTTCTGTGTCCTTCTATGTGATATATCCATGATTAGAATATTCTTCCTCCACACTTTCACCTCTTAAAATCTGTGGCTTTCTTCAAAACTCAGCTCAGATATCATCTTTTGTAGAAGGCCATTCTTGGTGTCCCCTCCTCATCCAATCTACTACTACCTCACTCTCAGAAATTTCCTTTTATCTACTTTGTATGTGTTCTGTACATAGCTATATATCTACAGGTCTTAGCCCTAATGAAGTCAACAGTTTAATAAGAGAGTGAGACAGATATAGAAAAAAACATAAATAAAATAATGTATGCTAAGTGTGATGATAATCATAGAATGTAGTTTCGTTGGTTGCTGGACTTTTTCATTATTTCTCTTTGTACCCTCAGTTTTTATCTGCCAAGTCACTGGTAGAAGTCATAACCCTTTATGCTCCCGTGAAACAGACCAAGAAGTTGATGTCTAGTCCCCAAGATATCAGCAGAAATACAGTTTTCAGATTGTCTTTGTGTGATAATTCAATATTTAATTAATTGATTATAGGAAGATCTTAGAGAGCAGACTTGGTATAATTTGAGTTAATTTTGTCTCTCAATAGATTCATTTTGGTCCTAACTGAGAGCCTTTTGGGCAAAGAAGATATAAATTTGGCTCTAAGACTGGAAGTAAGCTCTTGAGAATTTTCTTACTCATTGCTTTTAACCATGCTATCAGTGACTTTAACCCACTTTTATCTTCCTCTGATCTGCTTTTCAATAGTCCATCTTGTGAATTTTACTTGGGCACATTTGAACATGTGCTTTTATTAAAGGTATTACTACTTAGAACTTTCAGGCTCCTAGTGATCTATTAAATTAGCTATGGAACCACTATCAGGATACCATGGCTTAGCACAAGTGCCTAGCACATAGTAGGCACTTAATAAATTCCTATTGATTTGTTGATGGACTGAAACAAAATGTATACAAAGTTAAGAAAAAAATAATTGATAGATTTATCTTTTTCTCTTTTCAGACAATTGTTTTGGCACATAGTTATAACTATTGTTGAATTAAACTTAATTTTATCCTTATCAAATATTTATTAACCTTTCATAATTAGCAAGAGATATGTGTAACATCAATTTTGGGGCTGTTTCTTCAACTCATATTTGTATTGATAGGTCAATGTCTACTCAAGGTTCTTTTCTGTTTCTTGCTCATTTTGTTTCCTTTTGGTATTTCCTTTTTTTACTTCTATGCTTGAGCTCTACTCCTGAGGTACAGGGGGCACTGTCCCAAGCTTCCTGCATAGCTCTGAGCCTTGGCTTTGAGCACAAATGTCCCTTGTATTTGCAGGGAGTGGCTTTGCCTGCTCTTTTCAGGAAACAACCAGGTATTCTAAAGGTTGCCTTTTAAGCTGGGTCTGGAAGCTGCACTACTGAGTTTCTCTACTGAGCCAGGACTGAGGGTCTTCGTTGATGATATGATTTGATTAAGATCCTCTCAATGACTTTCAGAAAATCTATCTGACCTAATACTGAACATGCTTTTTACCCCAGTAAGACTGATCTTTCTTGAAGTTTTTCCAGTCTATCTTGAGCTGGCAGCAAGTGGTTTCATTCCTTCAGACTCTGTTCAAAGGCTTGGTGGTATTATATGTTTTTTGAAAGAAAATGGGAGAGCTCAAGCAGCTTTCTGGTTTTACTCCACCATCTTGGCTCTACCCCCAGAAGTCTTCAAACTTACATTATTAAATTAATAAATTATTCATGTAAAGAATAAATAGGGATAAGTGATACTTCTTGACTCATAACCTCGAGAGTCATTTTTTCCCCTCCTTCTTGAGGTCTTCATGAAGTTTCCCTTATATATAACTTTATGCATGCCTCTGACCATCAATGCCTTTCTAAAGTCTAGAGCTGGACTTTCTTCAATTAATGAATCAGTAAACATTTATTTAGTGTCTGTTATGTGCCAGGTACTTTGACAAGTGCTTAGGATACAAAAGAGGCAAAAGGCATTCCTTGTATTTTATGGAGCTTATAATCTACCTTTATGTTACTTAAAACATCTGTCTATAGATACTTCCTCTATAATTGATCACTACCATTATAGTGTTATTGCTATTATCTCCAGTAGACACTATTGCCAATTCTGGTTGCTAGTGAGAACTTGTGATGGTAGTGATGTATCTCTTGAACACACAGAGATAATGCCTATAAATTTCATCTAAAAATATCCATTTATCAAAGATAAGAGAGAATAAGCATGAAAGCAACCAACACAAGGGGATTCTAGGAAGATGACAGAGTAAGTCAGTAAATTCCAAATTCTCCAGATTTCCCCCACAAATAAGATAAAATTGTGCCTCAGGGAGAATGTAGAATGCTAAAAAAAACACATAAGAGTTGAGGCAGAAAAGTGTTCCTCCTTGGACAATGAGAGATCTGAAGAAAGATACCAAGACAGAGCTTTAGCCTTTGTGAAGTATAAACAGCTCCAAGGTAGTTCTGTGGAAACCACAAGTGCCCTGTGGCTAACTGGAATGAGAAATAGCCTTGGCTCAAGCAGGAGAACTCTGACCTCCCAGATAATGTGGAGAATAGGATATCTAATTGGAGAGGATTGAGAGAACCTTTGCTGATAAAGATGTCCAGAACCAATTGTGCTGCCAAGATGTGGCCCTGTGTGAGGAGGAACCAGCATATACCTGGTAGTGCAGAAGCAGTAGGGCAGGAAGTGGGGCTACAGGTATTAGAGGGTAGAGTTTTTAGTTTTGGATTTCAGACCAGAGAGAACTGACAGAAGTCCTGAGAGCAAAAATATCATAATCCCTATATCAGAACTAGAGCTTATTACACCAATAATCTGCTACAAAATGAGCAAAGAAAGAACCCAACCATAAAATCCACTGGAATAGGAAAGACTGAGTCCCATTTTCAGAGGAGGATATTGAAGTTTTAAAAATCCTCTCCTACCCCAATGAGTAATATCAAATGGTTACGTGACCAAAAAGAATTCATAGAAGCACTCTAAAAAAGACTTTAAAAACCAAATGAAATCGATTGAGCGAAGGAAGGAAGGAAGGAAGGAAGGAAGGAAGGAAGGAAGGAAGGAAGGAAGGAAGGAAGGAAGGAAGGAAGGAAGGAAGGAGAATAACTGGACTACTTTAAAATTAAAACCTAAAAAAGAATCTTCATATATTAATACAAGAAATAATTAATTAAAATTGTACCAAAGTGTTAGAACAATAGGGGAAAGTAGAAAAAGAAAGAATTCACCAAACACCACCAGAGAAAGATCCTACAAAGAAATCCAACAGGAACATCATTGCTAAATTCCAAAACTCCTAAATAAAAGAGAAAATATTAGAAGAAGCAATTTTAAAATATAATTCAAATAAAACAGAGCCACAATTAGAATCACACAATACTTATAAGTGGCTACAATAACTTGGAACAGGTCTCGGAACACTGTGTTTTGAAGATGAAAAAAAATAGGGTTGAAGCCAAAAATATTATACCTAGCAAAAATAAACATAATTCTGAATGGGAAAAAAGGATATTTAATGAGTTCTGAGACTTTGGGGATTTTGTTTTAAAATGAATTGAAATTAATAGAAAATTTGACTTATAAGATCCAAGAAAAACGTCAGGTAAACATCAAAGATTAATTTTAAGGAACTCAATAAAGACAAATTGTTTATGCATTATATGTAAAAATGTAAATTATATATCTAAGACTGTCATTAGTAAGTAGGTAGTTTGGAAGAAAGATTGGAGTAGGGCGGAATATAATGTGATTCTAAAACAGGAGCACTATGTAGGAAAAGGTAAAAAGAGTAATTAGATTTTTATGAATGAAGTGCAAGAACAAAAATGGCACAGAGGAATTAAATGGGGAGGAGGAGTGGTAGTTCTGGAATCCTGCTCACATTGGGAATGAGCTAAAGAGTATGTTTTTCTAATTATGTATAAAAGTCCTCTAAATTTATTAAGAAAGAAGGGAATTGAATAAGGAAGGTATAGAAGAAAGAGTAAATTCATGAGAATGGGATGATATGTGTAGATTAATGGGAATGGGATAAAGAAGTGGGGAAAAGTAGGGGAAAGAATAAGTGAGGAAACCTTGAAGAAAAGGCACATTAAGTAACAGCAGGGCAAAGTAACAGATAGAAGTGAAACAGAGGACTCAGCAGGGATAGGGGGAAAAGAAATACAAACATAATAATAATGATCAGGAGTAATACTAAAAATTATCTATAAATTGTGTATGTTTTTGTATGTGTACGTGTGTATCCATGCTTAACTGTAGCCTGCTTGGGGGAGTTGGGGAAAAGGAAAGGGGAAAAAAGAATAAAAAATGCACAACACAGAACAAAAGAAAAACTAAAAGGAAGCAAAGATGGGCAGGTCTGAGTACAGTGTGTGGTATTTATTATATACACTTTCTTGAAATGGAAATTTATTGTTTCATGTTTTGAATCCTCTCATGTTCTGCTGTGCACATGACTGTTGGTTTTTATTTTTCTATTTTGTTTTTTTTCTTTTTTTTCTCTTTTTATTGTTTTAAATAAATAGATACATAGAAAAGAAAGAAACCAAGGCAATATGAGCTCACAGAAAAAAAAATACAACAACAATGCCCATATTGGGGGTTATAGCTTGCTACCACTTTTCTATCCATGAGGATCCCAGAAGATGTTGCTTCTCTTCTTTCCAGGAGGGAAAAGAGATCGAGAGATTGTCAGGTCACCTCTTTAATATTCAATCTTAGTTCTAGCTCAGCATTTCTAGAGTTGATACTCACTGCTTCACAGTCAATTATTATTATTATTATTATTATTAATTTTTATCACATAGTGCTAGCCCCTCTGTCACACATAATGAAAATAGAATTTCAAAGTCCCATGTTAGAATGAAAACAGAATATCTATAAATGCTCTGAGGGTTGTACTGACATTATTTAGTCCTGCACTTACCTACCCCTTCCTTATATTTATTATTGAAAAGGAGGAGAGTTGGTCAAGTGACAAGATTGAAGAATGACTGTCAGATGTAGCAGTGGTACTGACAAAGTGTAATAGGACCTAGAAGATGGTCTGCAGATCACTGAGTAGATTATCATTCTTCCTTGAAAAGACAAAGATAAAAATTATATAAGATAAGAAAGCATAAAAAGCATTCTTCTTTTCTGCTTATTATTGTTGTTTCTCCTTCATTCTGGAAGAGGACCATGACATCAGGGAGGGGATGCTATGACATGAAAATAAGTTGGTTTAAAGTGAGGAGAGGGCTGTGCAAGGTCACCAGCCTCACTTTTACCTTCTAGAGGCATCTCTGTCCAGTGGTAAGGTGCACATCAGGACAACTTGAAGATGGTCCCAGATGCAATGGGAGACTTGGTTTCCAAGATAACTTAGGTAGATAAGAATACACTTGAATATAAGAAGTTCAATAACTTTTTAAAAGTCCATTATATACCATGGGATTCAATTATATTATGGGTCTAGTTAATTAGGTTCCCTGACTGCACAGTAAAAAATATACAAACATGCACACACACATATACACACACACATACATACACACACACACACACATAACTGTCATCATAATTGGGAGAGCCTATGACAGATCTTGTCTCTATATACCAATCACCAAATAAATACTACTATTCATGAATTGTCAAGAAAATATATACATTAAATACATATCAGTCCAGATTTTCAGAACATGTTAATTCCTTGATTTAATTGACATTTTCTCAATATTAAAATGAGGAGACCAATGATTGAACAATGTTACCTAAAAGATCTAACTTTTTCCCCTTAAAAATGGATTTTTAAAACCAAGGAAAGACTATTTCATAATTAAAGAACAGTAGCAGTAAACACAATAGCAATATAATATTAATAGCTGACATTTATGTGGCATTTTATGATTATAGGTACTTTATGTATATTATTCATTTGACCTTCACAACAGGCCTATAAGGTAGATAGTACAATATTGTTATCTGAATTTTGCAGATGAGGAAACTGAGATCCAAAGAGGTCCAACATATCATAAAATACAAATGCCAACCCATAACACCTGTAAGGATGGCCCCAACCAGATTAAAATGTAACTGAGAAATATTTAACAAAATAAAAAATACAATAAAACTAAGTCAATATATAACCCTAAGGAATCTTTTTGCACAGATTAGTGGCCCCATTTCTATTTGAGTTTGAATTCATAAAGTGTCAGATTCTTGAAGGCAGAGGATATTTCATTCCTGCCTTTCAGTCTCCAGTACCTATTATGGTGTCTATCACTGCAGTCACTGGGCTAGGAAAGAAATTGCATTTTCCCAGTGTAAAGAACTCCTGGAGGGGACCACCTTTTATAAGTATATATAAGCAATTACAGTTCTTATGGTCTGAGCACACTGAAAGGTTAGCTGACTGGCCCAAGGTCATTCAGCTAGTATGTATCAGAGACAGAGCTTGAAACATCATCTTTTTTTATTCTAAAACAGTGTACTTTTCTATTCACTCCTTTGAATTCTATTCTACCTGTCCACACAGTGCATAGAGAGCAATAATGCTTATTGATTGGTTAATTGATATCTAGTCAAAGAAAAAAACCAACAAAATGAAAAGATAGAAGGACATTCACAAAACTGCAAGTGGATATGGCTGTGCATGACATTTTGTGAGTGGCTCTTTCCATGGAGCTGTGGCTATGAGATAGATGCTCTGACTCCTTGATGTGAAAGACAAAAGTTCTTTGCTGAATCTAATACAAAGTGAATGTAAGCGTCTTGCTTTCCTAAGTTCTTATTAAATAATAGAGGACAGAAGAAATAGACCAGGAGGGTAAGTGAAGTTTAACTAATGCTAAGCTTAGTGCTGAAAACTTATTATTATATGATATTTACATATGTGTACTACTGTTTATAAAGCATTTCCCTGCTGAACTTTGCATATCAGTCTAGGACTGACCAAGTAGCAAGCATAGGATCCTACAGTTTATGGAGATTGAGGAAGAACATGTGTATGAAATAAAGGGACTGTCTTTTGGAATTTTAAAAAATAAACATGTTAGGTTAAATTATATTTTTTGTTAAGCATATGGGTACAAAGGTAATAATATTTTTCATCAAGTTATTCCTTCACTTACTTAACTAAGCCTCTAACCCTAAATTTGTAAACTTAGAGGTAAAGAGAAAAGTGGTGAAGTCCTTTCATTGTACAAAAAAAAGGAAGATCCTGAACACTAGTTTTCAGGGGAGGAGTAATGTGGGAAAACTCTTGCACTAAAGACCTAGCAAAGGGCTAAGATGTATGGGATGTTCAGGGAGGGCAAGCACGCTACCTTTGGTGTTTACCTGATCTACCTAATTGTGGCTCCAAGAAGTTGTAGCATCTAGTGGCCCCATCCCTGTAAACTGTTTCAGCAGATGGGCTAAATTAGGCTGAGGGTAATGGAGGATTCTCAACCCTACTGATGAATTAGAGGGGTGTCTACTGCAAGCATATGAAGCTTTCCCTGGAAGAATTGGTGCATAAGAACAATTTGTTCCAACAACCATGAAGGCAACTGAAACAGCCACTGTCTGGGTATTTACTGTATACTCTTTTACCCACATTTGTGTTTTAAGATTTCCCAGAAAAACTCTTGATGGTAAGTGATGTGTGTTCAGTTTAGAGGATGTAGAGGACAATGAAATTAAATCTAAAGCCTGTAAAAACAGACTATGCAGTTCTTGTCCATGGGTTATACATGAAAAATGAGTTTAAGTAGTTATACTAATAATTTATACTATCAAACTACCAGTTATTGTAGTTCTTTGTAAACCTGACTTTGTAAACCTGAGAGTGATATATAAATGTATGGTTATTACTTAAATTGCCTATAAAACTATTCTTGATATTTTTCTGTAAAATTCTTTTCCCTTGTGAATAAACATTAGAAAATGCATCTAGCAAAGTAAGCAGGAAAAGAGGAAATGGATGGAAGAACTAGGTATCCAAATAGGTTGATGGCAGCAAAAAGTGGGGAGAGATAATCACTACTTGATTCCAAAGGACCTCTGAGCCCATCGATTATAATTAAGAGTGTGCTAGAGCCAGCTCTAACCAAAATACAGAGTTATTAGTAACTTCTCAGCACATGGCTTTATAACTCCAAAATTGATTGCCAAATGTCAGTTTATTTATTATTTCATTAATTATGTAAATTTAAGAAAGTGCTAATAATGCAGATTAAATTTAAAAGTCTATACCATACATGCCAACTCCCCCATCCCAAGCCTAATTATCTCTCACCATACCCCTATGTTGCTCTACAAACATTGTTTGAACCAAAAATCAGTACAGTGAAAGACTGGGGATAAAAGTCTTCACCAGACTGAAGACTAAAAATAATGTTTATATAGTGCTTTACAATTTGCAAAGTTCTCTAACTACATTATCACCTGTAAATCTTGAAATACTTGATTATATCCCACTCCTGTTCCCATTTATGCACACCTTGCCTCCTCCTCATCCTAACCTATTGAAAGAGGGACACAATACTACACACCTCAATCTTGATTTGAAAGCTCAGGGTTATGGCTCATCTGCTTTATGGAGTTCTACAAACATCTCCCTGGTCAGACTGGACAACTGCTAAAGCCTCTTCTTAGGATCTCCAATCATCAGGATCCTTCCAGGTTCCTTAGGTTCAAGGATATCATGGCAGTAGGTCTCCACACAAGTCATCTGCAACCCCTACTTCCAAGCAAACCATGAAATCTAGGTCTTAGACTTTATTTATTCTACTTCCCATTTTTTCAACTTCTACAACTGTTCTATGTGACCTCCTCATCTCTTCTTCCTTTTTTTTTTTCAAGTTCATATATCCTGGCACAATTTTCCTATCCACAATCATCTGATGATGTACTGGAGCTTCCTGCAATGAACATTTGCTTGTATGCCTCATTCTATGAATAATCAAAAGTATGACACTATACTCCCCTCTTTTAACTTAGAAATTATTAAAAAAAAAAAAACAACAAGTGAAAACAGTAATCAGGGATCACAGGTAAGAGTTATTATGAGAAGACTCTGAATGTGTAAACAGCCTCAATAGTTAAGAAAAACCTACATTTTTAACCAGTATGGGCCTTTTTAAATATTGAATTTGGGAAACAAGGGGAGTTGAATTTGAACAGAGCTGAACTTGAATGTTTAAGGCTCCCAATGGCCACCAAATAACTTATTAATTCCCACCTTTTATTTTTCACTTTCAAATTATATTTGGCATGCTCACACATTCTCTAATCAGATCCTGGAAAAAAAAATTAAGGCAGATGTATCCTGAATTTACAACTTAATGCATTTGAACATCAAAACAGCATCATGCAGATCAAAACAGAGACAAGACAAAATAGGTTCAGATCCTGATCCTTCTTCTGTTTATTAATTTTGTGATTCTTGGACAAGTCATTTTCTTCTGGCCTCCGTTTCCTTATTTTTTAAGTAGGGATTTGTGTAAATGATGTCAAAGGCTTCTGTCAGCTCTAAATCTATGACCTCAAGTTGATTCAATGAATATCATAATGGTGAGTCAATACAGATATTGTCACCTCTCTCTTTCCAATTTATCACTTTTCCTAGTAATAAATGTTACTACCCCACCCCATCTCCCAATCCCAATCCCTCCATTCCCAACATATACATACCTTGGAATAAACATCAGTTTAATTCAATAGATATCAATTAAGTACCTATAATGTACAAAGGACATAGTATGGTATGCTGAAGGGACCCTTCATTTACTCCCTCCAGAGGAAGGGAGGATCAAATATGACACTGAGAATTGATAAGCCTGAATTATAAGTCTCCCATTAATTCCTCTGTATAGCAAAGAAAGGTTAAATTTTAAGAAGAGGATCTTGATAGTCAGGCGTTAAAATGTTACCAGCTGAAAGATAATTTTCAGGTTGTCTTGACATGACTTTCTCGACAATGCAATATTCAACTAACTGATTGTATGAAGCAAAATAATTTGACTATAAATAGTCCAATATTGGAGATTAAACATAAATGTATGAGTTTTTTTATAATCAGAATATAAAACATGTTTTATATTAAACATTCCTCTTTATTCTTAAAAAATAGCTGAAATGTGAAGGGTTTTTGCCCAAAGCAATCTCTCTTTATTGCTAATAAACTCTGAGTAATTTGGATGAAAGGTGTGATATAGGACTATAGATAAATAATAACCCCCAAATCATAATCCTGATGTGATTATACTTCACTGACTAAAGGGAATTAAAGGTAGATTCTTTTTATTAGTTTACTGATCTTGGGCCTCTGACTCTGGGTAAATGTTCTATATATCATGCTAGTTAATCATTCTTGTCATTATCTTTAACGTCTTATTAGCTAGCTTCATTCATCTGGGTTTTATCTGTTTCATTTTAAGCAGTTTTAATCTCATTTCAGTAGTGTTGATAAGCCTGTTAGTTTGCACAAATTGGTTTCAGTGACAATGTGTAGATAACAATAATGTGCAGCTTCCAAATGGAAAAAAGAAATCTATATGGATCCAAAAAGGTAGAATCCAAGAGACTCAAGGGGTAGGCGGGGTCAAGAGGTAGGGGTAAGGGAAGAAAGAGAGAAAGGAGACTGACTGAGGTTAGATAAAGATGAAAAGAGAAACAGAAGGAAGGGAAGTGGGGATTTAAGTGACTATGGACTTAAAAGGCCAATAATGAAAGGAGAGAAAATTAAACTCTGGGAAAAATCATCATTATCCATACCCACTCCCCACACTCATCCCCCTTGAGAAATAGATGATGTAATAATGGCTCCTTCTGACCACTAGGTGGCCTTATTTACTCAACATCTTTCAAAGAGCAAAATCTGCAGAGACTATCTGCATACTATCTGGTGAATAGAACAACACTGATTATTCCACCAAAATCTGGTTTGTGGAACTCTTCTCTCTCCTAGGGTGAAGAAGACAATAAGTCTAATCAGACTAAAGAACACCAAAGTACTTTAGATATTAAATTGCAGTTTCTTCAGATTCCTACGCTCAAAATAGCCTTCTGGGAGAGAAAAATCAATGACCCACTGATTTAAGACATGTAGTTGGGGATGGATATGTGATCTCTGGGTGTACCCTAAATTGTTTGGGTCCTGTGCTTCTCTGAGACATGAATTCTGAATTGGAGAGATGAAACATGGAATGGTCACAAGAATGAGTCATTTTCTTGCAACTTGGACCTGTAAAGAAAGGGGTGTGTGTGTGTGTGTGTGTGTGTGTGTGTGTATGTGTGTGTGAATTTGGAGTCAGAAGATCTAAGTTCTTCTAATCCTACTTCTTCACCCCCCCAAAAAAAATACTAGTTATTTAATTTAAGCAAGTCGTTTAGCTACTCAGAGCCTCAGTTTCTTCCTCTGAAAAATGAAGGGGCTGAACAAAATGACCTCTAAAGTCTCTTTAGATTGAGATTTGCTATCCAAGGTAGTCTCTCTACAGAGATTTAAAATCAAATCACTCTCAAAATAGAATGAACTAGCAGCTTTATCTATTCTGTGCCATCCTCACTCCCCCATCTCTAAAGGGTGGGGAGAGGCAATTTAAGGGAAAGTTGCTCATAATAAACACTGAAAACAGTTGTCCCAAAAGTCAGCTGAGTGTCTGGCTGTGTTTGGGATGGGTAGGTGGCAAGAAACAATAAAATTCCTCATATCCAAACTGCCAAAGCACTTATATAGTTCCATTTTCAGTCCCTTTGCTTTTCTAGGATCATTCTAGTCTGTGTTCATCTGACTCATTCACACACTTAACGACTCCAAATGTCAGTGTGAAGGCTGTTTGTGAGATTCTGAGGAAACCTTTTTAGAAAAATAGGAAGTTGTGCTGCCCCCAAATTTCAAATGTCAAACAACAGCTCCTAATTTTCAGAGACCAAAACTCACCAGTAGTTTCCATCAAATCAAAGCTAAGGTCTCATTTCCCCATTTACTTCAACACCATTTCCTTGATAAGACATGCTTCTTCTGAAATAACTCCTTCCCTGAAGTGACAATAACACAGTTTAAAGCCCATAGTGCTAATCTTAGCTCATCTAATGTGAAAAAAGGTAATGAAATCATATAGAAAGAAACTAGCTACTGAGCTTATCCAACAAGGCACCCATGTATCCTAACAGTTTTCACATTTAACTCTAGCATCTTAAGATAATTTAGGTTCAATTTAGGTGAAAACATATGGCTTGAGCCCCCATCTAATACAGTCTACTCAAAGACAAGGCAGGAACCACATATCAAAAAGCAATGGATTAAATTAAACATACTAACAACAACAACAAAAAGAGGAAATGTCTCTTCTTTTGAAAGAAACTAAAATGGAAGTTCAAAGAAGGATGTAGAAATGCTTCTTGAAATGGATTCACCACTCATTACTGATGATGAAAAGAAGCCAGAGCTGCCCAATTCCTATTCTACTTCCATTATCTCTAATAGTTAAAATAATGTTCTTATAGGAAAGGAAAGAATAAATACAGTTAACGGGAAATTGAAACAAAATATAAATGAGGAGACAGCAAAAAAAAAAATTATCTTAACTGCTATTGCTGAATGTCGGAACTACATGCACAGATCCTAACTACTGAGTCACTGTCCATGATCTTTGAAATATCTTGGAAAACAGAAAAAGGACTAGAGAAGGGCTGATGTCACCCTTTTCCAAAAGGAAAAAAAAAAAGAATAAAAAGAATAAAAGCAACAACTACAGATTATTGAATGACTTTTACTTAGAAGGGAAAAAAATATATATATATATGTATAACATGTTCCTAAAAGCATGTTTAATGAATGTCTAGTAAAGGAAACAGTGATTTTCAAAGAGCTAATATAACTCAATTAGGAAAAATTCATATTAAACTAGCCTTATTTCCTTTTTTTAAAAAATGGAGTTGCTAAATAGTAGGTCAGAGATAGGGGGCTATACAGATAGGGTTAACCTAGCTTTTAACAAAGCTCTTTTGAAAGTCTCTCATGCTCTTGTGGAAAACAAAAATAGATATGGGTTAGATGGTTTGTGGTCCAGTCATGTCCAACTCTTCATGACCCCTGTTTGGGATTTTCTTGGCAAAGATATTGGAGTAATTTGTCATTTCCTTTTCTAGGACTAGATGGTATTATTATATATTATAATATTACATATTATATCATATAGTTAGAGCTAGTATGTGTAATATTACAGCCTTAGATTTAGAGGAAATTTTAGAGATAAACTAATCCAAGTACCTCATTTTACAGGTGAAGAAATTAAGACTGAAAAATTTTGTGACTTGCTTAACATCACACAGGCAGTAAGGCAGAGATAGGATTTAAACATTAGCCATCTGATTCTAAACCAAAATTCTTTCAAATTGACCCTTTCTGACACAATTAAATTAATTTAAACATGGTTGAATAACTAGACCCAAAGAGTGCCCTATTAATTTATGCTTGGCCCTATGTTGTCTAACATTTTTAGTCACTGAAATTAAAAGAAGGTATTAGATAAAGTTGGTATTGCTTATTGAATCTGCAGAAACAAAAGCACAAAACTGGGGAAATTGATGCAATAGATGACAGAGACAAGATTGAAAAAGATCTTGATAGAAAAAAAGTTACTCTCAATCTAGTGAAATAGAATGTAAAAGTGATAAATATAAAGCTTTAGATTTGGGTGAACAAAAATTAATTTAATAATTATAAGAGAAGAAAGGCAGGATTAGTAGTTCATCTGAAAGAAAAAAAACTTTACGGGAATATCAGTAGACTTCACACTCAAATCAATAATATGATAGAGCAACAAACAAATAACAAAAAAAGCCCTACCAAGAAAACAAGCAACTAATGTGATCGTAAGGTACATTCAAAGTATAAACAGGTGATAGTTCAATTGTACTCCACCCTGATCTTCCCTTCTCTGTCCCATGTTAGGATAATAACTGATAATAAATTGGAATATTCAAAGGGTGACAACTATGATAGCAAAAGTTTTTGAATCTACTTTTCAAAAGTAGAAAACTTTCAAAAGAAAGAACTGGGCAAATTTAGCCTGGTGGAGAGGAGGTGGGGGAATGAGGAATCAATCAATAAATATTTATTAATGCCAGCAGCTAAATGGTACAGTGGACAGAGTGTCAATCCTGGAATCAGAAAGGCTCATCAGCCTGAATTCAGATGTAACCTGAGACAATTGTTAGCTGTGTGATGCTGGACAAGACACTTAACTTTCCTTGCCTCAGTTTCCTCACCTGTAAAATGAGCTAGAGAAGGAAATTATAAACTACTCCAGCATCTTTGCCAAGAAAACCCCCCAAAAGAGTCACAGAGTCAGACACGACTGAAATAATTGAATAACAAAAATAATCATCTATGGCAAAAACTATGCTAAGATTTGATTGGTCTCTTCAAAACCTGAAAGAGTTATGATCTAAAAAAAAAAAAAAAGAAAAACAAATAAGGAAATAAGTGGGGAGAGGTGGAACTTACTAATAATTATCCAAAAGTGAAATGGAAGGCTTTAAATAATTTGGGAGTTTGGAAGTCTTTAAGCAAAAGCCAGACAATCCCTTGACTTGGAGGGTCTCACGTTTTCCAGTTGTTTTCCAATTCCATCCCTTCCCCCTATCTTGGTAAGAGTAAGATTTATTTATCTCTGATTCAGGAAGCAGGGAGCATAGCTCATCACTTTGACTTCACTTCATGCTATGTCTTTTTGAGACTGGGAATAAACCCATGTGTTCTTTTTAACTGTTCCTTTAAGTCACAAAAATGTGAGAATCCATATAATGGGTTTTTTTTTAAACACTTATCTGGCATGGATATGACTATATTAAGACAGATTATGAAGAACAAGTCAAGGAGCCACTAATAGAAAATCCAGAGGTTGACGTTTTTCAAATTCTTATTTAGAGATATTGCCTTTCCTCACAAAAGGTAGTTAAGTGGTACAGTACATAAAGTACAGGATTTGGAATATGTGAAATCTGAGGTTAGCTCTTGCCTCATACACACTTACTAGTTATATGACCCTGGCCATGCCATTTTATATCTGTCTGCCTCAGTATCCTCATCTGTAAAATAAAGATAATAATTGTATTTATCTTAAATGGTTTGTGTGAGAATCAAATAACAAATGTATAAGGCTTTGTAAATCTTTAAATTCTATATGAAGGCAAGCTACAGCTAAAACTAGAAAACTGGTTCATTCTATTGAATTTTGACCTTTTGGTTAGTCCTCTGTTAGTCCTTTAACAGCTAATTTGTTAGCTAAGAAGCCTATCCTATTAACTATATTCCTTGCTACAAGACCTGCCCAGCATCTTTTCACATGATAGACTGACTCTCATACATCTGTCAAGTC